>NC_140177.1:63414499-63554499 GCF_963971535.1 Notolepis coatsorum | reverse complement strand
GCTAAAATGCAAATATGAACTTTATGTAATGTTAGTTCATCACGTTCATTTCAATAGTCAGAGTGGATACCACACCAGGACTACAGTACCCAAAATCCCCCCTGGAAGGTACCACACCAGGACTACAGTACCCAGAATCCCCCCTGGAAGGTACCACACCAGGACTACAGTACCCAGAATCCCCCTGGAAGGTACCACACCAGGACTACAGTACCCAGAATCCCCCCTGGTCCATGACTAGACCAGAATTCAGGGTTTTGACTCTCTGGCCAAGTTGCAGAGACTGAACTAGTCAGATCTCTCACTGAGAAAGTTGATTATTATGATCCTTACCCCTAGCCTTAGCTTTAACCTTAACCTTGACCTATGACCTTATGCTGCCTTCAAGTTCTCCTGGGAAATCCCTGCTTCCAAGTTCAGAAGTTATAAATACAAGGTTTTCTGTGGGAAACAACATGGATGTAAATAAGTTGTATTACTAAGAGTGGAGCAGTACAGGCCTAGTTTACACATCACATATTTAATACATTATCAATACAATATTTAATCAGTTGTTTTTGAGCCAAAAATTATCATTTCTATGCTAAATCATCTCTACTAGACACTGACTAATCGACACCAACTAAACGTCACAATGCGACAACTCAGCATAACAATTGTCCCATTTTGTCGGGTCATACATGTTCTCCCTGTATATCCCACATGACTTGAAGGCATCAACAAACATATTATTGTCATGGTCAGTTTGTAGTTTCCTACTCTGTAGCTTGGCCAGGGAGGTGCCAGTGACTACCGTTACTAATGTAACCTGAAAACTAGGAACGGAAGGACCTGTCAGTCTATCCACAGGACTACAATACCCACAATGCTTTTGGAGAAACACAGCCACCACTGGTTGTGTAGGGGCGGGGTCAGGGGGGCAGGTTGTGTAGGGGCGGGGTCAGGTTGTGTAGGGGCGGGGTCAGGGGGCTGGTTGTGTAGGGGCGGGGTCAGGGGGCAGGTTGTGTAGGGGCGGGGTCAGGGGGGCAGGTTGTGTAGGGGCGGGGTCAGGTTGTGTAGGGGCGGGGTCAGGGGGCAGGTTGTGTAGGGGTGGGGGCAGGTTGTGTAGGGGCGGGGTCAGGAGGCTGGTTGTGTAGGGGTGGGGGCAGGTTGTGTAGGGGCGGGGTCAGGAGGCTGGTTGTGTAGGGGCGGGGTCAGGGGGGCTGATTGTGTAGGGGCGGGGTCAGGTTGTGTAGGGGCGGGGTCAGGGGGCAGGTTGTGTAGGGGCGGGGTCAGGGGGCAGGTTGTGTAGGGGCGGGGTCAGGGGGCAGGTTGTGTAGGGGCGGGGTCAGGGGGCAGGTTGTGTAGGGGCGGGGTCAGGTTGTGTAGGGGCGGGGTCAGGGGGCAGGTTGTGTAGGGGCGGGGTCAGGGGGGCTGATTGTGTAGGGGCGGGGTCAGGTTGTGTAGGGGCGGGGTCAGGGGGCAGGTTGTGTAGGGGCGGGGTCAGGTTGTGTAGGGGCGGGGTCAGGGGGCAGGTTGTGTAGGGGTGGGGGCAGGTTGTGTAGGGGCGGGGTCAGGAGGCTGGTTGTGTAGGGGTGGGGTCAGGTTGTGTAGGGGCGGGGTCAGGGGGCTGGTTGTGTAGGGGCGGGGTCAGGGGGCAGGTTGTGTAGGGGCGGGGTCAGGGGGCAGGTTGTGTAGGGGCGGGGTCAGGGGGGCAGGTTGTGTAGGGGCGGGGTCAGGTTGTGTAGGGGCGGGGTCAGGGGGCAGGTTGTGTAGGGGTGGGGGCAGGTTGTGTAGGGGTGGGGGCAGGTTGTGTAGGGGCGGGGTCAGGAGGCTGGTTGTGTAGGGGTGGGGGCAGGTTGTGTAGGGGCGGGGTCAGGAGGCTGGTTGTGTAGGGGCGGGGTCAGGGGGGCTGATTGTGTAGGGGCGGGGTCAGGTTGTGTAGGGGCGGGGTCAGGGGGCAGGTTGTGTAGGGGCGGGGTCAGGTTGTGTAGGGGCGGGGGCAGGGGGCAGGTTGTGTAGGGGCGGGGTCAGGGGGGCTGATTGTGTAGGGGCGGGGTCAGGTTGTGTAGGGGCGGGGTCAGGGGGCAGGTTGTGTAGGGGCGGGGTCAGGTTGTGTAGGGGCGGGGTCAGGGGGCAGGTTGTGTAGGGGTGGGGGCAGGTTGTGTAGGGGTGGGGGCAGGTTGTGTAGGGGCGGGGTCAGGAGGCTGGTTGTGTAGGGGTGGGGGCAGGTTGTGTAGGGGCGGGGTCAGGAGGCTGGTTGTGTAGGGGCGGGGTCAGGAGGCTGGTTGTGTAGGGGTGGGGGCAGGGGTCAGGTTGTGTAGGGGCGGGGTCAGGGGGCAGGTTGTGTAGGGGCGGGGTCAGGAGGCTGGTTGTGTAGGGGCGGGGTCAGGGGTCAGGTTGTTTAGGGCCGGGTCAGGTTGTTTAGGGGCGGGGTCAGGGGGCTGGTTGTGTAGGGGCGGGGTCAGGTTGTTTAGGGCCGGGTCAGGTTGTTTAGGGCCGGGTCAGGTTGTTTAGGGGCGGGGTCAGGGGGCTGGTTTAGGGGCGGGTCAGGTTGTTTAGGGCCGGGTCAGGTTGTTTAGGGCCGGGTCAGGTTGTTTAGGGGCGGGGTCAGGGGGCTGGTTTAGGGGCGGGTCAGGTTGTTTAGGGGCGGGGTCAGGGGGCTGTCTCAGGCCAGAGTCATACTGTGTAGATAGACAGAGTTTGTTCAGGCTGTGCTTCTCTGAATACATGATATTGTCGTCTGTAATATCTCCACATTAGTTCAGTTGGTAAACAATGCATTCATGGCAAGTCAACACCCAAACTTTAACCCAAGGTTGAGTAATAGCTACTGTTTTCCTACAGCTTCCATGTCTCCAACTTGGCTTTTAGCTAAACTAACATTAGTTCCAGTTTTTAAACAGAGTGCTTTATGCCGTCCGTTGTTTGCACTAGGAAGGTAAGGCATAAACTAGTGAGCTAACGGCATAAACTAGTGAGCTAACGGCATAAACTAGTGAGCTAACGGCATAAACTAGTGAGCTAATGGCAAAGATCTCCGTCTTGATTTGACGTCATTCAGGCTCCCAGCCGAGAGTGAAGACGAGAATAGATTTGCTAGCAGTAATACTGGCGTTAACAAAGATCAGGTCTACTGCCTGGTAATGTTAACATCTTGGATACTAGCTGCTGCCGTTAGCTGTACTGTTTGGTAGCAAATATTAGCTTGGATGTCTGATACCTGATGTCAGCGCTAATATTGGCTAATGGCAAAAACAGATGTTTTAGATTTATAATATTTATATACTTATAATACAGGAGAAGACATATTTAATACTGTTGTCCACATCTGTCTGTTCCTCAGAGACATTAGATGGTTGCTATTATGCTTCCATTACTTTTTCTATCATTACCTGCTTGTCTTACTTTAGTGTTTAAACACAAAGCAACTTGGTTGTAATTAGTGAGAAATATCCAACTTGCTATGAATGCAGTGATAAAATCAGCAGTTATTTAGAGACAGCTGCTAAGCTAGCATGGCTGCCTCTCCAAGCTGAAATGACCAAACATTGTCTATCTGCTGCTCTGGTCCAGACCGGTTTCAACCAGTATCAAGCAGTTACTGCTGCTCTGGTCCAGACCGGTTTCAACCCGTATCAAGCAGTTACTGCTGCTCTGCTCCAGACCGGTTTCAACCTGTATCAAGCAGTTACTTCTGCTCTGGTCCAGACTGGTTTCAACCCGTATCAAGCAGTTACTTCTGCTCTGGTCCAGACTGGTTTCAACCAGTATCAAGCAGTTACTTCTGCTCTGGTCCAGTTTCAACCAGTATCAAGCAGTTACTTCTGCTCTGGTCCAGTTTCAACCAGTATCAAGCAGTTACTTCTGCTCTGGTCCAGTTTCAACCAGTATCAAGCAGTTACTGCTGCTCTGGTCCAGTTTCAACCAGTATCAAGCAGTTACTTCTGCTCTGGTCCAGTTTCAACCAGTATCAAGCAGTTACTGCTGCTCTGGTCCAGTTTCAACCAGTATCAAGCAGTTACTTCTGCTCTGGTCCAGTTTCAACCAGTATCAAGCAGTTACTGCTGCTCTGGTCCAGTTTCAACCAGTATCAAGCAGTTACTGCTGCTCTGGTCCAGACCAGTTTCAACCAGTATCAAGCAGTTACTGCTGCTCTGGTCCAGACCAGTTTCAACCAGTATCAAGCAGTTACTGCTGCTCTGGTCCAGACTGGTTTCAACCAGTATCAAGCAGTTACTGCTGCTCTGCTCCAGACCGGTTTCAACCAGTATCAAGCAGTTACTGCTGCTCTGGTCCAGACTGGTTTCAACCAGTATCAAGCAGTTACTGCTGCTCTGCTCCAGACCGGTTTCAAGCAGTTACTGGTATTGTACTGATGCCAGTGGTTAATCTAGAGAGCATATCAGGGTCCTGTGATTAATAATAATGGCATATCTTTACACACACATACACAAATGTACACAAACACACATATAGTTGGTTAGTTGAAGTAGTTATTTTTTGTTCTCTTCTGAACTCAGAGAGACACTTTATTACACTATATTATTATGTATCATATCTAAATATTTATTAGCCTGTTACACACTCACACATGTACACACACCAGTAGAGAGAGAGCTGAATCGGACAGGTGACTGCTGTTGAGTAAAATGGCTTGTACAATAAAATAAATTATTAGTTATAAATTAAATTATTGAAATAAATAAATTCCATACAAAATGTATATAAAAATGTGTCCTGTGGGTTTTATTTTGGTCTGTCTATATATCTACTAGATATCGGCTAGATGGTCTAGATATCGGCTAGATGGTCTAGATATCGGCTAGATGGTCTAGATATCGGCTAGATGGTCTAGATATCTGCTAGATGGTCTAGATATCTGCTAAATGGTCTAGATATCTGCTAGGTCTAGATATCGGCTAGATGGTCTAGATATCGGCTAGATGGTCTAGATATCGGCTAGATGGTCTAGATATCTGCTAGATGGTCTAGATATCGGCTAGATGGTCTAGATATCGGCTAGATGGTCTAGATATCTGCTAGATGGTCTAGATATCTGCTAGATGGTTTAGATAGTGTAGTAGTTAATTACTTTGATTTCTCACACTAGTAGCTAATTTCTATGACCGGTACAATACACACTAGTCAGGGCTGGAGAGAGAGAGAGACGCCGGGCAGATTAGATGAATAGGAGGAGATATGGTTTATTTTCACACAAGTTCAACAACCAAAAATCCTGAATTCATAATATCAAGGCCTTCCTTTTTATACTCTTTCAATCCTGGCATGTTTCAATAAAGGCAGGTCAATTTCTAATTGGTCAAGTTCGGTGAGAGTGTAGGTGTGTCTAATAATTGTATTATGGCCAATTTCCTATTCAAAACTGCGCACTTTCTCAATTTTCTGGCTGGCCTATTGTTTTTCCCAAAACCAGTGTAAACCGTTTTTTGGGGAACTCATTCTAAAATGAGTTCATCCCAGGTCCTGACCGAGGTTAGATTTATTCTTGTGGGTAAACCAAAGAACACTAGAATATCCCCTACACTCCTTCTGGTCCATTCTGACAGTTTGCTCAGAGGACATCAAGGTCTGTGACCTGGTATGATATACTATCTTTAAATAAATTAAATTTATCCAGCTGTATGGTTCTATGTATTAACAGCAATGGAACCTGAAAATTGCCCGTTCTCCAACTGCCTAGGTGTTCTGTAAGGCCTTGTAGCCCTAAAGGTGTAATCTATTTTTATATAGGATGTGCATTATATGGCAGTCTGCCACGACATTCCTCCCTTTCATGGCAATGCCATGATATGTACTACCTATATGTACCTACCACATATATGTACTAATGATTTATATGTAATAATGACTGTTAATACTTCACATGACTGAATTAATGAGTATAAACGCAACACTCATTACTAACATGCCAGATGTACCTCAGATATACCTTGGTTATATATACATTTGCATTAAATGAAACACTTCATTAACAAGAGGGAAAAAAACCTGATACCACAGATTTGTTTACAGAAAAAACTCGTATCCCAGTGTCGTTCCTTAGTGGCACCTGAAGTGCTGAGTCTCATTGTCGGTCTTTGTAAACCATCAGCATGCACAAGTTGAACACTTTCAAAACATAAACTACTATTAAATTCATTTCTTATTTGTAACTTATTCATCACCAAGTAAATTGCAGATTATTGTATGAAGTTTTCCCTTCTATATTTGCAAAAACCAACTTATCATCTAACAGCCTTTTCTTTTATATGCTGAAAACATTTTGATAATAATGTTAAATCCAGACTGGTTTCAACCAGTATCAAGCAGTTACTTCTGCTCTGGTCCAGTTTCAACCAGTATCAAGCAGTTACTTCTGCTCTGGTCCAGTTTCAACCAGTATCAAGCAGTTACTTCTGTTCTGGTCCAGTTTCAACCAGTATCAAGCAGTTACTTCTGCTCTGGTCCAGTTTCAACCAGTATCAAGCAGTTACTGCTGCTCTGGTCCAGTTTCAACCAGTATCAAGCAGTTACTTCTGCTCTGGTCCAGTTTCAACCAGTATCAAGCAGTTCTGTATCACACTAGCTCCCGCTCTGCGTCTCATTGCATATATCTCGCTTCAGCATATATACACTGAATAAATTTCAAAATGTACCTTTAAATGCCAGCATTTATCTGGCCACACCCCCATCCGCTTACCTATAATAATAATAATATAAAAGGGGTGGTGCCACACACTCATCTCCTTCTCAAATTTCATCACAAGCAACATGTTTCTATATGCCCACTTGAGGTGGAGAAAAATATTTACTCTGAGGAAAGGAAGAACAAGGAGATACGTTGACATCATATCTTTATTTTCTCTCTCACTATTTTCGAGAAAATACGGCGATATTGTCTTCGTACTGGAGTGTCTGGAAGATGATGATCATTCTAAAAATCCTCCACCGGTTTTCGTATTGGGAGCACGCCGCTGCATGCCTCTCAACTGCAGTTCCTTGCTGTGTTGGTTGGGGTGAAACCTTTCAGGGCACAGCTGAACTGTAGGACGCGCCGCTGTTGTGAGAAGCGGTGGGTTTCAGGTTGGGTGAGTACTGTTTGCTGGCAGGCTCCACTTGTCTGTTAGTGCTATGGGGGCTAATTGACAATGTTTATGAAAACCGGCCCCAGGCTAGGGTCCTTTGTTCAGCCTCTTAGGCGACAGAAGACCTTGGTCTGAAGCCCATTATAGTTTTAACTAGTGGGCCGCGACCATTAACACTGGTGATCCCTGTGTTTTCTGGACGAGTGGGTATCTCTCTGTCACCGTGTAGCCCCTTCTTTCATATCCAAATGAGAGTATTCCTTCACGAGGAGATATGGGCATAGATGTTCGATAGCGGAAGATCTATGTTCAAGTCAGCTACACAGGCCAGTTTGGGTATTGTGCTGGCTCCGTCGGGTGTTGGTAAAATCACCGTTGTAAAGCTGTGTTGACATCTTGTTTCTCTTTTCTCTTAAAAAGTGAGGAGGGTTTCAGAACGGCGGCCTGTCTGGGTGAGTGTTATATCATTGTGTACAAGTTCAGGTGATAGCTGCTTAGCTTACGGTTAGCCAGTCAGCTGTTAGCTGCGGCATTAGCCTGTGATCACTGCGTGGCCTACATAGGTTGGGCCTACTGTTAGCCAGTCAGCTGTTAGCTGCGGCGCTAGCCTGCTGTGATCACTAGGAAACGTTAGCTTGCTGCTATCGGCCAAGGCCCAGCGCGGGGTAGCTCCGGCTCCTCGCGCGCCGCCGCGAGCTCCCCTCTGGTCGCGTGCGCCGTTCGCTCTGCATCTCGCGGGCAGGGGCAGTAGCGACCGACGGTTGGAGCGGCCGTTAGCTTAATGCTACTCTGTTGAGCGTGCTTTGATTATAACATGTTTTAAACACTCTTGACTACGACGTCATCTTTGACAGAGGATGTTCGTCGAACCTGCCCTGGGCCAGGACGGCAAAGCCTGCGTCAACAAAGGGGACCGTAGCGACGGGTTGGAGCGGCGACGCTGCCCAGATCGAACAACACAGGACGGCTGTGTTTTCTACGGGGCCTTGAGACTGCACTTCGTTGATCTACGCTCCGGGTAGGACAAGGTTTGGCCAGACCTTATACACGTCTTCTGGCTTTACCTTCTAAATGTTTTGTAAATAACGATGTTTTCCAAAAACGTGTGTTGCTGCAATACATTTACGATACGACGCAAGTTTTGTGTGAATTGTCTTGTAATTAGCTTCTCCGTGCAAATCGGGTTGTTGTTACAGATGTGAAAATGATCTGGTTGTTGTGTGAGAAACATCATGTGTGTTTATATGTACCGTGTACTCACAAGTCACAACTAAGGGGTAACTAACCTATGAAGCTATGCTTAGTGACAAATGAGTAAAGAATATTCTTTTCTCAGCCTGTGATGACAATGAACAGTGTGTTCACATATTAACAGGTTTTCCTGTTTTAACTGGCCGTATTAAGGGTAAAGTAGGAGGATTGTGTTTCCCCCCGGTTCCCTGGGGACTTCTTCATCCTCCTATCAGACATGTTGTTGCACTACATTGTGTCTTTGTGTGGTAGGGATGCGATGTCACCCTTAGCTTGATTGCTGAGGTTGTGCTAAGACTGCTGGAGAAACTTTATTTTCCTAAAAGAAAAGATTGTTTGGTCGCTTTCGTGTGTGCTTAGCAAGGCCTGTGGCCGATACTAATCGAGAATTAGGTATTCTCTCATTATGAAAAACGGCGTTCCTCTGTAGAGTGTTTTTGCCATTTTTTGTAGGTGATGATGGGTTGTGTGTGTCATGTGACCTACAACTGGGTTGGACTGGCCACAGAAGCACATGTGTAAGTTTGGACCGGGGCTCTTAGAGAGCCCTCTCTATTCTGTGTTTTTTCCTTAGTAAAAATCAGATAGCAGGTTAGCTCATGCGCTGTGTGAAGCTGTCAAACGCTTCATAGAGCTGACGATGACTGTGTCATACTCTCTTTTTGTTATTACATCGTATCATGGGTGTGGGGTCATAAAGGGGTGAACTGGTAACCTTTCCTCTCCCCCTTTTTTCTGTTGGTCAGGGGTACACCCCCTGTCCTTCAAGGTTCCTGTCACGTTGCGGTTCGGCACGTTACGGGGTGGGGTGGGGGGGGGGGGGGGGGGAGGGAGTTTCCTGGTCCCACGGCCTGGAATATTGGGCGTGTGCACCGCAGAAATTCCCCCGCCATAGAGTACGTCACTGTGCGCGTCTCTGTTGGTAGGACTTCCGTGTGCTGTTCAGGTCCATGTGATGGATCTGTTTTCGGGGGGTGGTCAGGGCTCCTCCTCACCAAGCGCCTATTCGGGCCTTCTGTGAGTTCGGACTCCTCCTTTCATGTGAGGGAGCCTCCTTCAGAGTACAGAGCCTCCTCCTCAGATTGTCAAGGTGAGTGGACCCTCTAGAAGGTGTCCTATTCTATTGTGTATGTATTCGATTCAATTCGATTATTGAGTGTGTATGGGTTCAGTGCCTCTTCCCCGGAGAGCCCTAAAACCAATTTTTTACATGGCTCAAGGTGCAATATATTCTTTTCAATCTGTACAGCTCGCATGGGAAGTCTCTCTGGGGATTCCCGTCTCCTTCCTATGGGAGGGTGGTGGGATGTAAAAATGTGAAAAAATTTTACCCCCGGCTGTGTAGACTGGGATACACACTGTTGGTGCTTCCTTATTTTCTATTAAAAAAGAGTTGGAGTTAGGAAGTGTCACACCCCTCTTGTCGTTCCCCTGGGCGCCTTGGGGATTCAATGACAGGTCTAAATAGCCTGTTCATTGATGTGGGTGTGTCCCGACGCACGTATAGTGCTAGCTCGCTGTAAACAGGCGACTGACTGGCACGCCTTGGTTGCTTGAGGTTAAAACAGCGTTTTTATAAAGCAACTGGGATGGAGGTTTTTCCTCTTCCGACGACCACATCCCACGACCTGGGTTGGTTATCGACGGATTCTCGTTCATGTCTGGGGGATGATGACGGAATGGATCTGAACATATGTAGAGGGGTCTCACGGCCTGGGGGTGGGCCACCGGGCGCGGATCGCCCGAACGTCTGGGTGGCGCCTTCTTTTCATGTTAAGATCAACACGCATATCTGCCCTTTCTCCTGGAGTAGGCATGTCGGCGTGGTTAGGGCACAGGACTGGTTTTGGTCACGCTGGTCCGGATCAGTTGAACCCGTTGTCCGCCGGTGATGCAGATCTGCTGTTCTGGTACCCTGAGGGACTTGGGCTTTTTTCAGGGGGAAAAATGCCAGGTTGGTCCGGGTGTCACAGGGTTAAGCACTATGGAGACCCTGGTTGGGTATGTTTTTTACTCCGCACTGTCGTAATGGCTTACGGCCATGCCAACCTGTACACGCTCGATCTCGTCAGATCTCGGCCGCTACACAGGTTGGTCCTGGTTAGTACTTGGTTGGGAGACCGCCTGGGAATACCAAGTACGGTGTGCTTAGGGGCGGGTTATCCATTCTTTTTCGCTCCTCTCTCACGCATGGCGAAGAGGGGCCTGTTGGGGTGGTCTTTGACCTCCTCTGGTGACCCTGTGCTTCCCGTATCGCCAGGCCCGGTCCGAAGTAATGTTTCGTCGACCCGTAGGCCTGGGTTAACCCTTTTTTGAAAACTGAAACACTTGTACTGCGGTATAGCCGGTGTATACCCGCAGGTGTGTTTTGGAGTTTTTTCTTGAGGGGTTATAGGAACAACCACCGCATTGGGTAACACCGAGGTGGTTGATTCCCTGGTGTGTTGGAGCAGTGTCAACTCCCGGGTTCACCGGTTGAGGGTGCCCCTGCACGTTCATGACGTCTGCCAATCGTGTCAGCCTTCTCTGCCTCAACCCCTCTGGGTGGGGGTTTTTAAATGGAGGCTTGGTCATGCAACAACGCCAGCATACGCCCCTTCCGCCGGGGCGGCTGTGTTCAGCTGTCCCCTCTGGCGCCTGTCTCGTCCGCAGTCTCCAGGCTAGGGTTAACAGCCTGTTGCCTGGTTTTTCACCGGTGCGCTGCCTGCTTCCGTTGGTTAACCTTTTTTGTGTGCTTACGGCCATGCTGACTGCCTGTTCTGCAGGGTCAGTGTGCCAGGCGGTGTACTATTGGGGGGACAGGGCCCGCTCGGCTGAGGGGCCTTTGTCCGAATACGCTGGCGATGTGGGGGGCGGGGTCACTAAGTGCCCACCTGGTGGGGTCTTGATGCTGGCATCATGGACTTCTCCGGGCCCCCGTTCCAGGGGGTCCAGTCCCTTTGGTGGGTCTGGGTCTTCCTTCGCGCTCCACTGCTACGGCCTTGCCACAGGGTTGGGTTTGCCCTTGACCCCGTGATTCTGGGGGCAGTAACGAGGTTGTTTCCTCCGTTCGTTCCCGGGTGGCATGCGGGTTGTGCGTGTGTGTAGTCGTGGGGTCAAGCCACGCTCTGCTCACCCTGTGCGTTGAGTTGCTTGAGTGCCTCTTCGCACGGTCGGGTCCGTCGCCCTCCCGTGAAGCCACCAATAGGGGGGGTGCCCTCCATTAGGGTGGGTCGGGGGGGCTTGGCCCTCCCTGATCTGATGGCTGTGGGGGGCCTCAGCGGGGTGTATTTGTCGAGCTTATAGCTCCCGCTCAGCTCCTATTATGCAATGAGACGCAGAGCGGGAGCTAGTGTGATACAGAACGTTAGGTTATGACTATAACCAAGTTCTGTTAACACTAGTGGACGCTCTGCGTCTAGACGCCGCTGCGGCCCTTGATTTTTCATTGTGGTGAAATTTGTTGGGAAGGAGATGAGTGTGTGGCACCACCCCTGCTTATATAGGTAAGCGGATGGGGGTGTGGCCAGATGAATGCTGGCATTTAAAGGTACATTTTGAAATTTATTCAGTGTATATATGCTGAAGCGAGATATATGCAATGAGACGCAGAGCGTCCACTAGTGTTAACAGAACTTGGTTATAGTCATAACCTAACGTTACTGCTGCTCTGGTCCAGTTTCAACCAGTATCAAGCAGTTACTTCTGCTCTGGTCCAGTTTCAACCAGTATCAAGCAGTTACTGCTGCTCTGGTCCAGTTTCAACCAGTATCAAGCAGTTACTGCTGCTCTGGTCCAGACCAGTTTCAACCTGTTATGGTTTGACACTGACCCCAAACGCACGACACAAGAGAGTAGGAATTCAGAGTTGCCAAATACAAGGGCTTGTTTATTTGAATACTAATATAAAGAGTACAGGATAGGCAAGTCAACAAGACAGGTACATAGGCCAGGGGGCAAAGTTCTGCTGCTCTGCAGCTTCTCCCGTGGTGGTAGTTTGGGAATAGCAGATGTTGACGTCAGAACCGCTCTGCAGAATTCTCTCGGCAGAATCTCCGATGTGTTGCGAGACCGAGAGAGGGAGAGAGGGAACGAGTCAACAACAGTGCAGGTTGAACGAGCAGGAGAACAGGGTGAACTAATCTTCGTGTAATTAAACACAGTGAGCACAATTCCAAAACAAATCCCAAGTGAATCTCTTCGTGTAATACACACAGTGAGCAAAATTCCAAACACAGTCCCAAGTGAATATCTTCGTGTAATATACACACAGTAGTGAAGTCCAAAAACAATCCAAATGTGAAATAATATCTTCGGTGTGAGCAACACACAGAGGGAGATGAAAAGTCCCAAAAATATTATCCCAGAGGGAACAAACAAAAGGGAACGCTGGGTGAGTGACTGTCTGACAAAAAGGTGGTAATCTTCAGTGTAATAGTAACACACGAAAAACGGAATAGATCAAGACAGTCAATAAAAACTCATCCAGACGTAATGCGTAATGGTGCTGGAACAACAGCGGAGCGAGCGCGCGCCACGGGAACAGGTGTCCAAGAGGAAGGCTTCTTGGAAAAATCCTGGAGATAGCACAGAGAGCAAAAGCAGCAGCAGCAGCAAAAACGGAGAATGCAACCAGAGAAAAATCAAGACGATCCAACAAACTTAGAGTGGAGAAACGGGGTATAAATAATAAGGGATTGATTGATTGACAAGCAGTGACAGCTGGGGAATGTGATTGAAAAGCGTGCGGACCTGAGAGAACCAATCAGCGACGTCTCTGATGACGTCACTGGGGAGAAGCGTGTGAATGAGGGAATTGAAATAATTAACAGAAAAAACAAATGAAAACAGAGCGAGGTGGTTAAAGGAACAGAACGAGTGAGAGAGCAAGGACAGAAACCTCACAGTACCCCCCCCTCCACGGGAGCCACCCGGCGACCAGGCCGACCCGGCTCGTCAGGATGGGCTCGATGGAAGTCGGTGATCAAGCCGGGATCCACGATGAGCTGCCGGGAGACCCAGCTACGCTCCTCAGGGCCGTAACCCTCCCAGTCCACCAGGTATTGGAACCCCCGGCCCCGCCGACGAACGCCCATCAACCGGCGGACCTGCCACTGGGGGTGACCATCCACCAACACGGGAGGCGGCGGATCAGGAGCTGGAGGCATAAGGGGACTGAGGGAGACGGGCTTAACCCGGGAGACATGGAACACGGGGTGGATGTGCATGGATGCAGGAAGCTTCAGGCGCAGGGCCGCCGGACTGAGTACCTTCAGGACCTCGAAAGGCCTGACGAAACGGGGGTTGAGCTTCTTGGCCGAGGACCGTAGCGGGAGGTCCTTCGCGGAGAGCCACACCCTCTGCCCAGGGCGGTAAGTCGGCGCAGGAACCCGGCACCGGTCGGCACCACGACAGGCGCGCTCAGATGTCCGGAGCAGCGCGGTCCTGGTGATCTCCCAAACTCGTCGGCAGCGGTCGAGGTGGACCTGCACGGAGGGAACTGCCACTTCCGTCTCCTGTGCGGGGAAAAGAGGGGGCTGGTAGCCCAGGGAGACCTCAAAAGGGGAGAGGCCGGTGGCGGAACTGACCATTGAATTGATGGAGTATTCAACCCAGGGAAGGAAACGGCTCCAGGATGCTGGTCTCTCGGCTGCCACACACCGAAGAGCAGACTCTACGCTCTGGTTCATCCTCTCCGTCTGCCCGTTAGTCTGGGGATGATAACCAGAGGAGAGACTGACCGTTGCCCCCAATCCCTTGCAAAAGGCCCGCCATACCTGGGAGGTGAACTGGGGCCCCCGGTCAGAGACGATGTCCTGGGGAAAGCCATGAAGGCGGAACACGTGGTGCGTCAGGAGGTCCGCCGTCTCGGCCGCCGAGGGAAGCTTGGAGAGGGCCACGAGGTGGACCCCCTTGCTGAATCGATCCACCACGGTCAGAAGGCAGGTGTTCCCCTGGGAGGAGGGCAGACCAGTGACGAAGTCGAGCGCCACATGTGACCACGGACGGCTCGGAATGGGAAGTGGCTGCAAGAGCCCGGAGGGTGCCTGGTGAGAGGCCTTGCTGCGGGCACAGACCGCGCAGGCCAATACGAACTCCTTGACGTCGTTCCGCATGGTGGGCCACCAGAAACGACGAGCCAGGAAGGAGAACGTGCGATGGACGCCAGGGTGGCAGGCGAACCGGCTGGTATGGCCCCACAGCAGTACCTGGGACCGGACAGAGTCGGGGACGAAGAGACGACTCCTAGGGACGTTGCTTGGAGCACGTTGGAAGCGTAGGGCACGGCTCACCACACCCTCGATGCCCAAGGTGATGGCTCCAACCACTCGGGCCTCCGGGAGGATGGGAGAAGGGTCCTCAGAGGGTGGAGCCCCCTTGGAGTGCATCCGGGACAGGGAGTCGGCCTTCGTGTTGCGGGAACCGGGGCGGAAGGTCAGCGAGAAGTCGAACCGGCTGAGGAAACTGGCCCATCTCGCCTGCCGACCGTTGAGGCGCCTGGAAGCGCGGATGAACGTCAGGTTCTTGTGGTCCGTCCAGATGGTAAAAGGCTCCTCGGCACCCTCTAGCCAATGACGCCACTCTTCCAGCGCAGCCACGACCGCCAGCAGCTCCCGATTGCCGGTGTCGTAATTCCTCTCGGCGGGGAGGAAGCGACGCAAGTAGAAGGCGCAAGGATGCACCTTCTGGTCTGAAAGAGATCGCTGGGATAGGACAGCGCCCAGGCCAGAATCCGAGGCGTCCACCTCCACGATGAACTGTCTCTTGGGGTCAGGGTGGAGCAGGATAGGGGCAGAAGTGAACCTTCTCTTGAGGGAGTGGAACGCAGCGCATGCCGCTGGGGACCAGTCGAACGGCAGAGCGGGGGAGGTTAGCTTGGTAAGTGGCTCCGCCACTTGACTGTAGTTCCGGATGAACCTACGGTAGAAGTTGGCGAACCCGAGGAAACTCTGTAACTCCTTCCGAGTGGTGGGTTCTGGCCAATCCTCCACAGCCTGGATCTTGCGAGGATCCGCTCGGGTCAAGCCCCTCTCAACGATGAAGCCCAGGTAGTCGACGGAGTTGGAGTGAAAACGGCACTTCTCCGCCTTGACGAAGAGCCGATTGTGGAGGAGGCGCTCCAGCACACGGCGGACATGCAGGATGTGTTCCTTGAGGGTCCTGGAAAAGATGAGAATGTCGTCCAGGTACACCACCACGAACACCTCCAGCATGTCACGAAGGACGTCGTTCATGAGTGCCTGGAATACCGCCGGGGGGTTGGTGAGGCCGAACGGCATTACAAGGTACTCGTAGTGGCCCCTGGGGGTCTTGAAGGCGGTCTTCCATTCATCGCCCTCATGGATACGGACAAGATGGTAGGCACTTCGGAGGTCCAGCTTGGTGAAGAACGAGGCCTGGGTCAGTGGCTCGAAGGTGGAGCTCATGAGAGGTAGGGGGTATTTGTTCTTGATGGTGATCTCGTTGAGCTGACGATAGTCGATGCAGGGTCGCAGGTCCCCATCCTTCTTACCAACAAAGAAGAACCCGGCCGCCACCGGGGAGGAGGAAGGCCGAATGAGTCCTGCTTCCAATGACTCAGAGATGTAGAGATCCATCGCCTTCTTCTCCGGGACAGTCAGACTGTAGAGGCGGCTGCCGGGAAGGGGAGCCCCTTGGCGGAGGTCGATGGCGCAGTCATAGGGGCGGTGAGGTGGAAGGGCCTGAGCCCTGGTCTTACTGAATACCTCCATGAGGTCGTGGTACTCGGGAGGTATGGACGAGGGGTCCGGGGGCAACTCACCAGCGGGCCTCCGGGGCGGGGGACAGGACGCCGCCTGCAGACAGCGGGCGTGACAGGAGGAGCTCCAGCCCCTGATGGTACCGGAGGACCAGGCGATGTGGGGCTCGTGCAGCGCGAGCCAGGGCCTACCCAGGACCACCGGGACAAGGGGGGATTGGGTAATGAGGAACTGGATTCTCTCGACGTGGTTCCCAGCGATGGTCAGCACGACTGGGCCGGTGCGTTGAGAGATGTCGGCCAGGCGGTGTTGGTCCAACGAAAAGATCTCCAAGGGCCTCACAAGGTCCTCAAGAGGTATGTTGGCTTGGGTGGCAAACTCGAAGTCGAGGAAATTCTCGTCTGCCCCAGAGTCGATGAGGGCCTCCACCGTGGCACGTTGGTCCCCCCAGGCCAGGGTGACGCTCATCAGATGGTCAGGTGGTGCGCGGCGCTGGGAATGGGAAAAACGGCTCACCAGGATCTCCCGGGGTCTCGGTGAGCCTGATCTTTTGGCCGGGTGGGGCAGTCGGCGATACGGTGTCCCGCACCTCCGCAGTAGAGGCAGAGACCGGACCTGAGCCTTGCCTCACGCTCCGCCTGGTTCAGATGAGAGCGTCCCAGCTGCATGGGTTCCTCCTCGCGAACCGAACGGGGAAGCCTGTTACCACCAGTAGTGTTGGGGACGGGGCGTCCAGGAGTCCGGGGTGCTTCAGGAGGTAACAGTCGGGTCCTCTCGCGCCTTCTCTCCAGGAGGCGTCCGTCAATACGGATGACGAGGCTAAACAGATCCTCGAGGGAGTCGGCAACTCCCGGGTAGCGAGCTGGTCCCGGACTGCGTCACTGAGCCCCCTCAAGAAGGTTAGGCGAAGAGCAGGTTCGTTCCATCCACTCTCCACCGCCGCCAGTCGAAACTCCATGACATAGTCCGTCACCCTGCCGCTCCCCTGTCGGAAGATCCCCAACCAGGCTCCAGGGTCCAGACCTCGGGCTGGATGGTGGAACACTCTGCGGAGCTCCGCCACGAAGTCTGGATAGGAAAACAAAAAATCTGCTTCCATTGCCCAGGAGGAAGTGACCCACTGGGCAGCATGGCCTGAAAGTAAGTTCGTTATATAAGCCACTTGGGACCCACAAGCAGAAAAACGGCTTGGTTGATGACGGAAAACCAACTCACATTGCATGATGAATGTGGCACACTCCTCGGGATTACCGTCGAACAGCCGTGGGACGGAGAGACGGGGTTCCCGAGATGCGAGATCTGCTGGGGCTGCGGGGAATGCTCCTGAAGGGTGTGAGAGATGAAAGGTATTAACGGTGTCGCCCAGCGAGTGAAGCTGAGCGAGAATGTCGGACTGTTGTCCCGCCATAGCGGCCATTGAACCCTGCATAGGCAGGACCTGGTCCCTGA
This sequence comes from Notolepis coatsorum, assembly GCF_963971535.1. Taxonomy (NCBI): domain Eukaryota; kingdom Metazoa; phylum Chordata; class Actinopteri; order Aulopiformes; family Paralepididae; genus Notolepis; species Notolepis coatsorum. The sequence continues at coordinate 63,537,032 of NC_140177.1, read as the reverse complement.
GATTCTGCACCGCAGCCGCAGCCCGCTCTAATTGGAGACTGTGATCCCTGGTCAACTCGACTTGATTTGCAAGTGCGGTTCTGACCCTCTCTGTGTCGGCTGGGGTCGTCATTTTGGTTGGATCGTAATGTTATGGTTTGACACCGACCCCAAACGCACGACACAAGAGAGTAGGAATTCAGAGTTGCCAAATACAAGGGCTTGTTTATTTGAATACTAATATAAAGAGTACAGGATAGGCAAGTCAACAAGACAGGTACATAGGCCAGGGGGCAAAGTTCTGCTGCTCTGCAGCTTCTCCCGTGGTGGTAGTTAGGGAATAGCAGATGTTGACGTCAGAACCGCTCTGCAGAATTCTCTCGGCAGAATCTCCGATGTGTTGCGAGACCGAGAGAGGGAGAGAGGGAACGAGTCAACAACAGTGCAGGTTGAACGAGCAGGAGAACAGGGTGAACTAATCTTCGTGTAATTAAACACAGTGAGCACAATTCCAAAACAAATCCCAAGTGAATCTCTTCGTGTAATACACACAGTGAGCAAAATTCCAAACACAGTCCCAAGTGAATATCTTCGTGTAATATACACACAGTAGTGAAGTCCAAAAACAATCCAAATGTGAAATAATATCTTCGGTGTGAGCAACACACAGAGGGAGATGAAAAGTCCCAAAAATATTATCCCAGAGGGAACAAACAAAAGGGAACGCTGGGTGAGTGACTGTCTGACAAAAAGGTGGTAATCTTCAGTGTAATAGTAACACACGAAAAACGGAATAGATCAAGACAGTCAATAAAAACTCACCCAGACGTAATGCGTAATGGTGCTGGAACAACAGCGGAGCGAGCGCGCGCCACGGGAACAGGTGTCCAAGAGGAAGGCTTCTTGGAAAAATCCTGGAGATAGCACAGAGAGCAAAAGCAGCAGCAGCAGCAAAAACGGAGAATGCAACCAGAGAAAAATCAAGACGATCCAACAAACTTAGAGTGGAGAAACGGGGTATAAATAATAAGGGATTGATTGATTGACAAGCAGTGACAGCTGGGGAATGTGATTGAAAAGCGTGCGGACCTGAGAGAACCAATCAGCGACGTCTCTGATGACGTCACTGGGGAGAAGCGTGTGAATGAGGGAATTGAAATAATTAACAGAAAAAACAAATGAAAACAGAGCGAGGTGGTTAAAGGAACAGAACGAGTGAGAGAGCAAGGACAGAAACCTCACACAACCAGTATCAAGCAGTTACTGTTGCTCTGGTCCAGACTGGTTTCAACCAGTATCAAGCAGTTACTGCTGCTCTGCTCCAGACCGGTTTCAACCAGTATCAAGCAGTTACTGCTGCTCAGGTCCAGACTGGTTTCAACCAGTATCAAGCAGTTACTGCTGCTCTGCTCCAGACCGGTTTCAAGCAGTTACTGGTATTGTACTGATGCCAGTGGTTAATCTAGAGAGCATATCAGGGTCCTGTGATTAATAATAATGGCATATCTTTACACACACATACACAAATGTACACAAACACACATATAGTTGGTTAGTTGAAGTAGTTATTTTTTGTTCTCTTCTGACCTCAGAGAGACACTTTATTACACTATATTATTATGTATCATATCTAAATATTTATTAGCCTGTTACACACACACATATGTACACACACCAGTAGAGAGAGAGCTGAATCGGACAGGTGACTGCTGTTGAGTAAAATGGCTTGTACAATAAAATAAATTATTAGTTATAAATTAGATTATTGAAATAAATAAATTCCATACAAAATGTATATAAAAATGTGTCCTGTGGGTTTTATTTTGGTCTGTCTATATATCTACTAGATATCGGCTAGATGGTCTAGATATCGGCTAGATGGTCTAGATATCTGCTAGATGGTCTAGATATCTGCTAGATGGTCTAGATATCGGCTAGATGGTCTAGATATCTGCTAGATGGTCTAGATATCTGCTAGATGGTCTAGATATCGGCTAGATGGTCTAGATATCGGCTAGATGGTTTAGATATCTGCTAGATGGTCTAGATATCTGCTAGATGGTCTAGATAGTGTAGTAGTTAATTACTTTGATTTCTCACACTAGTAGCTAATTTCTATGATCGGTACAATACACACTAGTCAGGGCTGGAGAGAGAGAGAGACGCCGGGCAGATTAGATGAATAGGAGGAGATATGGTTTATTTTCACACAAGTTCAACAACCAAAAATCCCGACTTCATAATATCAAGGCCTTCCTTTTTATACTCTTTCAGTCCTGGCATGTTTCAATAAAGGCAGGTCAATTTCTAATTGGTCAAGTTCGGTGAGAGTGTAGGTGTGTCTAATAATTGTATTATGGCCAATTTCCTATTCAAAACTGTGCACTTTCTCAATTTTCTGGCTGGCCTATTGTTTTTCCCAAAACCAGTGTAAACCGGTTTTTGGGGAACTCATTCTAAAATGAGTTCATCCCAGGTCCTGACCGAGGTTAGATTTATTCTTGTGGGTAAACCAAAGAACACTAGAATATCCCCTACACTCCTTCTGGTCCATTCTGACAGTTTGCTCAGAGGACATCAAGGTCTGTGACCTGGTATGATATACTATCTTTAAATAAACAGGTATTTATCCAGCTGTATGGTTCTATGTATTAACAGCAATGGAACCTGAAAATGGCCCGTTCTCCAACTGCCTAGGTGTTCTGTAAGGCCTTGTAGCCCTAAATTTTTATATAGGATGTGCATTATATGGCAGTCTGCCACGACATTCCTCCCTTTCATGGCAATGCCATGATATGTACTACCTATATGTACCTACCACATATATGTACTAATGATTTATATGTAATAATGACTGTTAATACTTCACATGACTGAATGAATGAGTATAAACTCAACACTCATTACTAACATGCCAGATGTACCTCAGATATACCTTGGTTATATAATACATTTGCATTAAATGAAACACTTCATTAACAAGAGGGAAAAAAACCTGATACCACAGATTTGTTTACAGAAAAAACTCGTATCCCAGTGTCGTTCCTTAGTGGCACCTGAAGTGCTGAGTCTCATTGTCGGTCTTTGTAAACCATCAGCATGCACAAGTTGAACACTTTCAAAACATAAACTACTATTAAATTCATTTCTTATTTGTAACTTATTCATCACCAAGTAAATTGCAGATTATTGTATGAAGTTTTCCGTTCTATATTTGCAAAAACCAACTTATCATCTAACAGCCTTTTCTTTTATATGCTGAAAACATTTAGATAATAATGTTAAATAGTAGGATACACAACTTTGCTTGTTCAGTGCCTCGTACATCCTTTTTCCTGTGTTTTTTACACCTTATCTCCCCACTTAAAATCTTTATTCAACCATCATACTGTTCCACATTTTGTATTTAAACCTGTTTCCTATCTCAACATATCCTCCCTTTAGATACACCTGTAGCTATACTGTGACTCTGCACTAGTGTTTAGTGCATACATATATATCAACTCCCCCAGTTACTGTGCCTAGAAGCAGAATACGTCGACCAGCAGTGAAAATCACCGCTCAGGCCTATCTAATCCATAGACCTACTAATTCCGCAAGTCCATTTGAGGCATTCCATCAATAGACCCACAATATTTCAGTAAACATCCATTTAACATCCAAATTAACTCCCTGTTGTCAAGATTTGTAAGGTAAAACCGTGACCTATTGTGACTTACAGCCAGTAACCTTAAATTTTTCCAACATTCACTTCAAACATTCACTCCACTTCAATCTTTTGTTCTTCATCAAATAAAAGATCATATTCTCATGCGTATTTTCACTTGAATACAAAACCAACATGTAATGTAACATGTCATGGCCTAAATCTAATAACACTTTAATCATTGTCCACTCTTTACTGTCCACATTCCGTCCATCATCTAGTCCATAGTCCACAACACAATTGTCCTTTCATCTACCACCCGCTTTCATGATGATGTTGACCTCAGGCTTTGATCCTGCTTAGCTTCTAGGATCAGGCCAGGTCAGTTGTGTCAGGACTCCAGGTTGGTATGGCAGCAACTTGTCCTTGGACAGAAAGTCCTCATCCTCCTCCAATGTCCCTCTTTTTCCACACCGTCTTGACCAGGGTACCAATTGCAACATGTTCCAAAAAAAATAAAAATACAATTAGAAATTCCCATATTTAACTGCTTGTTTACACCACCCTTCTAAATTTGATCTAGCCAAGCTCCATTGTACAGCCGTGCCAACATTTTCATTGCTTTCATTTTCATTGTTTTACTCCAATACACATAATAGTCAACCAATCCTCATTTACCACACGTCAGTTTCAAATTCATTTGACACAATTATTTGCTAAACCAGACTTGTGCAGTAACTGTCCTAGTGACATACAACCGCTTCCTGGAAATACCCAATTATACAATACATTGAAAGAAATAATGAATAAGACTCTTTAATTTGTATTGTTCATTTCGACCACCACTTTGACCTTTTCCCTGCTTGTGTAGGGTACCCCTCTCAGTCCCTTAGAACCTCCCTTTGGTAGAGTACACCTCTTTGTCCCTTAGGACCTCCCTTTGGTAGATCCCATCTTGAACACAAGCCACCTCTTGCGAGCTGCACCGTATTCAAATAGAGACCCCCTCCCCCGGCAAAGATAGATTTCTTCTTCTTTGATCCAGTTTTTTCTCATATCCGAGAGGTCCCCATTCCCGGGCACAAATCTAAACAGGAATCCCTTAGGCCTTAACTCCAAATACATGAATTTCACATTTCACATCACTTTGTCACATTCCAGGTACATTCATCACGTCCATCATGACTCTCTTTATCGTGTTGGTCGTCAAACTGGGGCACCTCAATGTATGACCACAGCTACATTGGATCAATCACAATGAATAGACCAGATGTATTGTTTTGCGTGTTTATAGCACAAGTGCTAGTTTTCAATACTGGTCCCTTGGTGTGTCATTACACCTCTTCTGCTCATTTCGTACATTAATGACTTACTTAGTCACCCGGACTATGCTAAAATGTGAGGACACTGTAGCTCTATAATCCTATTTCATTATCTGGCCTCCTCTTTTTATATTGTCAAAAGTCATGTCATGGACATACATTATATGGATATTCATATAACTATGGAGGCTTGTTTTTGCTCTCCTTATGCCCAAAAAAAATAATAACAATAATACAAATTTACTCAATATATGTTCATACAGTGAAATTGCTGGCAAGGTGACCCCAAATGGGCTAGCATGTTGGAGTTGCACATGTACTTAACTTTGAGGTGCTGGCTTTTGCATTTCGAGGACTCGACCTTCTGTTCCACATGTCTCCCCCTGGATCCCTGGATCCCTCAGGACCCCTCAGGACCCCTCACCGTCTCTGCCGGTGCACCCTCTGCTGTCCCACTTGGATTTATGATAAAAGAATACAGAACAGAAAACTTATACCATCTTTTGAGTCTCTGCACATGGTAATTTCTGTTTGTCTTATATTATTACAACACTGTCCTTGTTTCGTGCTGCTCTCCAGGTGATGCTGAGTCGTGGTTCCTTGTCTCGGACTTGGATTGGCTCGCCCCACTCTGGTCTCTCTCCTTCAAAGGATGCTCTCTCTTTGACAGAATACTTATTGCGGCTCATGCAAAAGTCCTATACAGGACCTTTTAAGTGTTACGTTAGCACTTTTTATTAGTTTAGCTTTTCCATGCCATTACATCATATCAAGTTAGTCAGCTTTAGGTTGATGATCAAACATCATATCAAACATCCATGGCGCCCATTCACTCGTCTCCATACTCACTCATGTCTGGTCAGTCTTCCTTGTCAGTCGTCCTTGCTCTTCTCTACCTATTCTCTATGTTTCCTTCCTTTAATCAAATGACAAATCATCTGTTCATTACCTTTACACTTCTTCCACCTAAAGAAAATTTTCTGAAAAAAAAAAAAAAACGCCCAAAATATATATCTACAATATATATATATATATACATATTGGCCAATGGAATATTGCTCCACTTCCTACAAAGTCCATTTGCATCTCCCTGGCATCCAGGGACATCCACGACCCCAGGAAATATACTCACAGTGTCCGAATACACCTGTGTCTATTACTAGGCCTCTCAAATTGTGATGAAAACAAATGTGTTAGTGATGCTTCAGAAAACATTCTTAGCATTCATGTTGCACCCATACATGTATGTTAATTGTCACACAACTCCTGGTTCTCCTTTTTTCTGAAAACAAACACAAACAGTGGTTAATCACATGTTCAATTTGTAATTTGTAATGCTCAAAGATGTAATGCCCCAATCCAACCACTTGGTGTCACTCTCAGACCGCTCCTTCTCCTCCCTTCTCAGCACAGCATTTTCGTGGCCTGCACGCCGGTGTCTTGGCAAGCACGCACGGCACCACATTCCTCTCAGACTAGTTCTCTCTCTCTCTTGGCAAGCATGCCGGTGTCCTGGCAAGCAGTACTGAACCACGAGCTATGTCTTCTCTTGCCCAGTCCCCTCTCTTACTGGAGGATACGCTGAAAAGCGGCACCTTCCCACCATCTCTCCATCTATTCTATCATTAAAGCAACTTTTGACAGCCTGTCATTCTCTCTCTCTAGAAAAAGAGAGCGAATAATTCCATTACACTCTGATCATATTACCATACTTAGTTTCAATTCTTCTGTCAGACAACCCATGTGACATTGAAACCGGGCACTCTGTCACATACACACGGAGCAAAAGAAAATGGATATTACGTCACTGTTCATAAACCAAAACTGCGTCACCGACATTATTAATTTATTATAGTAAAACTATACTATAACAAACCTAAATATAAACCAAACAAACACTATCACTATGACCGGCCCTCTCATGGTTTTAGAGTATAGACTCATTACCCACTCCCAAAATCAAATATATAAATAATAATTATTATTATTCACTCAATCAAACTCCCCTTCTGACAGAAACTCATAACTAACCACAAAAAATATTAACTAACGTTTTCAATCAAGCAATTCGATCAATGCATCTCGAGATAGTCTGATCATCTCACATCCCATTTCTGTAATCCAACACCAGTGTACATAATTTAAATTGCTGTTGGCTCCCATAAAATCTCTACAGTGTTCCCATTTCTGCACAGTGGCATTTCGTTCATTCCAAAAAGGCAATCTGATTATCTCCTGGTCCATCACCTCCTCCATTCCATCCATAGGCTCGACCACATATAATATCCTATCTTCCTCCTCACTATCCCGGTGATCCCTGTCACTGAACCACAACAACCTCCCAGACCTCCCATGCCGCCGGCACCCGTCCAACCTCCACACCTCTAATCTCATCTCCCTGTGATTCCATTCCTGTACCCCTCCTCCTCTGGGGATGGACTGCGACTCTAGAACTATACAATTGTCCTCTCTCTCCTCCTCTGTGTCAACTCTACCCAAAACGTCCTCGTCTCTCATCTCATCTATCTATGTCGTCCTCGGACGGGCCCTCCATCGGTGCTTCCAGTCATCCCGATCCTCCATGCATCTGGCTAGCTCGCCGGTGCTTTCTGTTCCCACATCTCTCCTGAGTACGTCCACGTAGGTTAACGTGGGACGTCCTCGTGATCGATGCCCGTGTGTTGGTTCCCACAGCACAAGTTTGCTGGTTGGCATCTCATGGTGTCTCTGGCAGTGACCTGCCAGCCTCATTCTCCTGACTGCCACTTTATCGTTCACCTTTAGCACCCCCCCATACAAGTTTGCATTAGTGACATGCTCATCCCTGTTGATGTTGAGCACCACACGCATCATTCTGGTGTAGCACCCATCCAAGGACTTCTGCAGGGTGGGCTTCAAGGTCCAGCATTCACTGCCATACAAAAGGACAGACTCAACTGTTGCATGAAAGAAGTTGAGCTTGATTTGACGGGGGAGGTTGGATTTCCACACACTGGTCATGCCGTTCAGAGCCCTCCACGCAAATGCCTTCCTCACTTTAAGGTCTTGCTCGGACGAGTTGACCCACGAGCCCAGGTACTTGAAATCACTGACTTCCTTTAGAGCAGAGCCTCCTGTTGTCCTTAGAGGTGGATGATCCGGGAGGATGTTATACATTATGACCTCGGTTTTCTTGGCATTTAGCCTAAGGCCAACCTTGGCGCACTCCGTCTCCACTCTGCACAGGAGTTCCTGTGCCTGCTCCACCTGGTCAGAGAGCAGGCTGATGTCGTCCGCGTAGTCAAGGTCTGTTAGGACTATGGCGGGGTGTCGTCTCGATCTCCTTGGGGTTATTGTGAGACCAAGTTCCTGCTCCCGTCCATTGATGGCCTTCCTGAGCGCATAGTCGAGGACTATGACGAAAAGGAAGGGGGCAAGGGTGTCCCCTTGCATCACTCCAGCCAGGATGTCAAATTCACACAAATGTGTGGGGCTTCGTCCATTTGTCTCAAATTTTGCTTACACTCCTTGCGATTCTGCTTCATTGATTGTTGACCAATGAGGGAACGCTGTGGTACGCTTACTCTACACAAGTTTAGATTCTCAACATCCTCTCTCTCCTGGGACATAACCGAGTCTCCATCTGTGGGTTCAAACGTTAGATCCGACACGACCACACCCAAAACTACCCACTCATCCTCCCCTTTCTCAGTCTCAGCTCCACTGTGGACGTCCCCGTCTCCCATCCCCGATACCTCGTCAATTCGTGGAGACAGCGGAGATTCGTCCACTCTTCTCAACCTCACTCTCATCTCCTCATGACCCTGCTTGTTTGATTCTCCACCAACGAGGGGACACTGTGGTCCGGTCACTCCACTCAAGCCTACCCGAGCTCTCCTCCCCAATCCATCACACCTCCCAACAGTGGCCCGAATAGACTCTTTGACTAGACTCTCAACATCCTCTCTCTCCTCCTCGGCTCCTGCCTCAGACACCCTGCAACTGTGCGGAGACTCGTCAATTCGTCTTAACTCGAGCCTGAATTCCGTGAAATGTCTCACTTTTTTTACCCATATGTTGGACATTTCCTCCACGACTAATCACAATGTATTCAGTTGGTCAAAAACTGGGCACTGTTCACAACCTGTGTGTACTCTTTTCCAAAACCAGAACGGCCCAATTCATTACAGATCACGACCCCCACTCCTCGTGAACCTCCCTCTCAGTCCACTACAAAGTAAAGAACACATTACGCACGTCCTTTCATACTATGAAAAGCAAATGGAAGGCAGATGTTGCCCTCTCTGCCTGCAGTTCCCAATCTATATAATCTGCACTATGTCACAAATATGTTCCTTAATATATATGTTATCCAAATATGTGTGGATTCTTTATGCCAAATATGTTGTCAATTCTGTTTGTCAATTTATACAACATGTTCTTTTTTATTCTCCTGTACTTAGTCTGCTGTATCTTGGTGCATTCGAAAAAGTCACAGACCTTGTGAGTCGTGAGACTCCGCCTTCTAGATATTGTCTCTCTGCACTGAGAATTTTCGCTCATTTGAGATTTTCCTCCGTCCTTCACACTCTCCTCTGCTTCACAACCAAGAACTGTCTCTTCCTGCTTATTATCCTTCACGGCCCGAAAATTGAGACCAGATGTTTCCTGCTCTCTGCCCAGAAAGGCGAAGAGAAAAAAAAAAAAAAAAAAGAGAGAGAAAATATCTCCTTCCTACAGACAAGATTCACAGCGTTCTTGCTTAGTTCCTATGCATGAGAACTATCTCCTATGTAAAAATACAAAATAAACACCAGGGCCACGCCCTTGACCCAACTATATAAATAACGTACCCCAGATGTATTTGTAAAAAATACCTCTGAGTACAAAACACAGACAGAGCCTCGTCACGAGACTTCTCACTTATGTCAACTGTATCACACACTGAAAATACCACCAGGGGTCACTCCCTTTCACTATAAATGGCACCAGGGTTCACTCCCTGTCACTATAATAGTGCCCCAAAAAGATACGAGTCAGCTATAGTTCTGACTACAATATCTCCTTTTCAGGGTCACTTCCTACAGAGCTGAGTGCATTCACAGAGCCGAGAGGTTTACAACGCAAACCATAGAGCTGAGTGAATCACCTGATTGGATCACAGAGCTGAAAGGTCGCTCACATATGCCACTTAAACACACACACACACAGTCACATCTCTGTCACAATTAATATGTGAGATTCCCACGGTCTCACTTCAAATAAGTCCCTCAACAGGTTAATCTAAACCAGCTATATTTTCACTTATGTATTGTAATACACCCGTCGTCCCGACCTATTTCCATTCAGCATGTACGAAGCTCTCTACTTCGGCCCCTAAAAGTGAAAACAGATGTCTTCCACTTTCTATGCCCAGAATAATCAAGCTCTGGATTCAAAGGAAAAAAAAGAAAAAGAAAAAGATTTTGAGACCTGAGCACAGAACATCTGTTACATTACCACCCAAATACAAATACACTGTTAGTTACCTAAACAGTCTTTTAAAGAAAAGAAAAAACTATTTATCCGATCCTCCTGCGCCGTCAATCTCATTAATAGGTTATTTTTGAAGTATGAGCGGTCCAGCCCCAGGGACCCATCCAGCAGTACGTTTTAACTAATTAGAGAAATTCAAATTCCTCACCTCTTCTGCCGGCAGACTGCTGTTCAGGTCCCGGAGGTCGGACGCCCACCTCTTCTGCAATCGTTGGGCGCCAAGTGTAGTAGTTAATTACTTTGATTTCTCACACTAGTAGCTCATTTCTATGACCGGTACAATACACAATAGTCAGGGCTGGAGAGAGAGAGAGACGCCGGGCAGATTAGATGAATAGGAGGAGATATGGTTTATTTTCACACAAGTTCTACAACCAAAAATCCTGACTTCATAATATCAAGGCCTTCCTTTTTATACTCTTTCAGTCCTGGCATGTTTCAATAAAGGCAGGTCAATTTCTAATTGGTCAAGTTCGGTGAGAGTGTAGGTGTGACTCATTGCCAGACATGAGCGATTCGACTCACACTCACGGCAATGAATCGGCTCTTATGAACGAGTTGCTCATGACCGACCCATCACTAGCGTCTGACTATTTCGCGCGTGCAGCATTGGATGCCAGCCAAGATGAAGAGGACATCGTCCGCAGATGGACTGAAGATGAAAGTTGTTGCATGTTAGACAGTTCAGTCAGGCTAGCCATCCCGGTTAAAGACAGGGACAGCTAGTTATAATATTAAGTGTGGTTCGGTCGGGATATAGCCATGATGATGTCGGCTAGTAGCTAGCTTAGCTAAATGCTAACTAGCGTTAGCTAACCTAGAGACAGCGCGTGCAGCCAAGATGAAGATGATGGTCGTTCGGCAGATGAACTTCGTCAACTCCACGCGGTTGTCTCCATCCTCTTGGACGTTTGGTGAGTTTTTAATGCCCTCTATTCTATTCCCGCCGTGGATCTCTCTCTCTCTCTCTCTGGAGCCAAACTGGCCGACTAGCTGTTGTAGTAGTGTAGTAGCTAACGGTGTGTGGCCTGGTGTCAGCACCTGTATTGCTTTTCTCACGTTACAGTTTTTCAGTGGTAGCCGCATAGCTTGCTTCTGCGTTAGCTAATGGTTAGCGATAGCCGGGTTGAGCTAACTGTTAGCCAGTTAGCTGTTTAGCTACGACGTTAGCTGCCGGCTGCGCTCGGCTGGGAACGTTAGCTTGATGCTATCAGTTAGCCTAGAGTTAGCTGTTAGCTTGTGCTACGACCATTGACATTAGCCGTGAGAATAGCAGGGGGTTCTGGCACTCTGACTACGACATCATCTTTGACAGAAGATGTAGTCGGGCCTGCACCATGACAAGGCTCCGGCCATAGCTTATTTTTGTCCCGCCAGCGAGAGGCCTTTCGTCAACGTGGAGACCTGTGTAGCGGCCTTTCGCCCTGCGTTCCTTGGTGCAGGTAAGATGAATGAAAATGTAATGACATTACCCCACTCTTCCTTCCTTCCCCTCCCGAATGTTTTGTTAATAACGATGTTTTTTTCCAGGCAAAACATATGTTACTTCACAACATTTGGAGATATGACATGTGCTGTGTGTTAATTTTGGGTAGCTTGGGTAGCGTTGGGCCGTTGGCCAAAGCTGTGTGTGGCCTGGTGTCATTACCTGGCTAGCCTATTTAGCTGATGTCGGCCATTGGCTCCTTGCTGCTTTGTTTTCTCTGGTATAGACCCTCTTCTCTTTGGATTTAAGTGTTGATCTTTGTCCTTTTGGATCTCTCATACATGCTCTCTCTCTAACACACACACGACAAACACACATGCTCTCTCTCTCTCTCTCTCTTTCTAACACACACAGTCTGCCTATGGCGGCCTTTCTCGATGGCTAGGCTGTGCTCGCCGAGTCTGTACCTAGTCAAGGATCTTCAGTCACAGTGCTCAGGTATTCTGCCACTGTGTACTCTCTGTTTAGGGCCAAATAGCATTTCAATTTCTTTCCAATGTGTCTCTCTCTCTCTCTCTCTCTCGGTACACTGTATATTGACTGTAGAACGGGAGCTCTCTCTCGTTCTCTCTCTTGCTATATGTTGACTGTATCATGCCCAGCCTCGGGCAGCGCTATTATTTAAGAATATGTTGACTGTATGAAAAAAATATATATATAAAATAATTTTTTTTTTACCTTTTTGGGGGGGGGGGGGGGGGGGGGCCTCGCGTTTAAATCTCGCACAGGGCCTCGCATTTCTCCCAGGCGGCCCTGTCTGTAAGGCCTTGTAGCCCTAAAGGTGTAATCTATTTTTATATAGGATGTGCATTATATGGCAGTCTGCCACCACAATATCTGCTAGGTCTAGATATCTGCTAGATGGTCTAGATATCGGCTAGATGGTCTAGATATCTGCTAGATGGTCTAGATATCTGCTAGATGGTCTAGATATCGGCTAGATGGTCTAGATATCTGCTAGATGGTCTAGATATCTGCTAGGTCTAGATATCTGCTAGATGGTCTAGATATCTGCTAAATATCATACTTCTTTTTTGTTTTTAAATGTTTTTGTAGATTTGTTATTGCGTTTTTACTTCCGGGCAGTCCGGTAGAGAGAGAGGGAGAGGAGGAAATGGGAGATGAGCAGGGGAAGACATTCGGCAAAGAACGGCGGGTCCAGGAATCGAACCCGGGTCGGCCATGCCGCGACGCAGCGCGTTACGTGGTTCGCCACTTGGGCGCCCCTTTGTATCATACTTCTGATATAAACAAACAACACAGCCATGTTTTAGACCAAGTCTAAATATCATACTTCTGATAGAAACAAACAACACAGCCATGTTTTAGACCAAGTCTAAATATCATACTTCTGATAGAAACAAACAACACAGCCATGTTTTAGACCAAGTCTAAATATCATACTTCTGATAGAAACAAACAACACAGCCATGTTTTAGACCAAGTCTAAATATCATGCTTCTGATAGAAACAAACAACATAGCCATGTTTTAGACCAAGTCTAAATATCATACTTCTGATAGAAACAAACAACACAGCCATGTTTTAGACCAAGTCTAAATATCATACTTCTGATAGAAACAAACAACACAGCCATGTTTTAGACCAAGTCTAAATATCATACTTCTGATAGAAACAAACAACACAGCCATGTTTTAGACCAAGTCTAAATATCATACTTCTGATAGAAACAAACAACACAGCCATGTTTTAGACCAAGTCTAAATAGCATACTTCTGATAGAAACAAACAACACAGCCATGTTTTAGACCAAGTCTAAATATCATACTTCTGATAGAAACAAACAACACAGCCATGTTTTAGACCAAGTCTAAATATCATACTTCTGATATAAACAAACAACACAGCCATGTTTTAGACCAAGTCTACTTATCATGCTTCTGATAGAAACAAACAACACAGCCATGTTTTAGACCAAGTCTAAATATCATACTTCTGATAGAAACAAACAACACAACCATGTTTTAGACCAAGTCTAAATATCATACTTCTGATAGAAACAAACAACACAGCCATGTTTTAGACCAAGTCTAAATATCATACTTCTGATAGAAACAAACAACATGACATCACAGTCTAAGAGGCTCTATGACATCACAGTCTAAGAGGCTCTATGACATCACAGTCTAAGAGGCTCCTCCATGACATCACAGTCTAAGAGGCTCCTCTATGACATCACAGTCTAAGAGGCTCTATGACACCACAGTCTAAGAGGCTCCATGACATCACAGTCTAAGAGGCTCCATGACATCACAGTCTAAGAGGCTCCTCCATGACATCACAGTCTAAGAGGCTCCATGACATCACAGTCTAAGAGGCTCTATGACATCACAGTCTAAGAGGCTCCATGGCATCACAGTCTAAGAGGCTCTATGACATCACAGTCTAAGAGGCTCTATGACATCACAGTCTAAGAGGCTCTATGACATCACAGTCTAAGAGGCTCCATGACATCACAGTCTAAGAGGCTCCATGACATCACAGTCTAAGAGGCTCTATGACATCACAGTCTAAGAGGCTCCTCCATGACATCACAGTCTAAGAGGCTCCATGACATCACAGTCTAAGAGGCTCTATGACATCACAGTCTAAGAGGCTCATCCATGACATCACAGTCTAAGAGGCTCCATGACATCACAGTCTAAGAGGCTCTATGACATCACAGTCTAAGAGGCTCCATGACATCACAGTCTAAGAGGCTCCTCTATGACATCACAGTCTAAGAGGCTCTATGACATCACAGTCTAAGAGGCTCTATGACATCACAGTCTAAGAGGCTCCTCCATGACATCACAGTCTAAGAGGCTATATGACATCACAGTCTAAGAGGCTCCATGACATCACAGTCTAAGAGGCTCTATGACATCACAGTCTAAGAGGCTCTATGACATCACAGTCTAAGAGGCTCCATGACATCACAGTCTAAGAGGCTCTATGACATCACAGTCTAAGAGGCTCCTCCATGACATCACAGTCTAAGAGGCTCCATGACATCACAGTCTAAGAGGCTCTATGACATCACAGTCTAAGAGGCTCCTCCATGACATCACAGTCTAAGAGGCTCCTCCATGACATCACAGTCTAAGAGGCTCCTCCATGACATCACAGTCTAAGAGGCTCCATGACATCACAGTCTAAGAGGCTCCATGACATCACAGTCTAAGAGGCTCCTCCATGACATCACAGTCTAAGAGGCTCCATGACATCACAGTCTAAGAGGCTCCATGACATCACAGTCTATGAGGCTCCATGACATCACAGTCTAAGAGGCTCCATGATATCACAGTCTAAGAGGCTCCTCCATGACATCACAGTCTAAGATGCTCCTCCATGACATCACAGTCTAAGAGGCTCCATGACATCACAGTCTAAGAGGCTCTATGACATCACAGTCTAAGAGGCTCCTCCATGACATCACAGTCTAAGAGGCTCCATGACATCACAGTCTAAGAGGCTCCATGACATCACAGTCTAAGAGGCTCCATGACATCACAGTCTAAGAGGCTCCATGACATCACAGTCTAAGAGGCTCTATGACATCACAGTCTAAGAGGCTCCATGACATCACAGTCTAAGAGGCTCCATGACATCACAGTCTAAGAGGCTCTATGACATCACAGTCTAAGAGGCTCTATGACATCACAGTCTAAGAGGCTCTATGACATCACAGTCTAAGAGGCTCCATGACATCACAGTCTAAGAGGCTCTATGACATCACAGTCTAAGAGGCTCTATGACATCACAGTCTAAGAGGCTCCTCCATGACATCACAGTCTAAGAGGCTCCTCCATGACATCACAGTCTAAGAGGCTCTATGACATCACAGTCTAAGAGGCTCCTCCATGACATCACAGTCTAAGAGGCTCTATGACATCACAGTCTAAGAGGCTCCATGACATCACAGTCTAAGAGGCTCCTCCATGACATCACAGTCTAAGAGGCTCCTCTATGACATCACAGTCTAAGAGACTCTATGACATCACAGTCTAAGAGGCTCCTCCATGACATCACAGTCTAAGAGGCTCCATGACATCACAGTCTAAGAGGCTCTATGACATCACAGTCTAAGAGGCTCCATGACATCACAGTCTAAGAGGCTCCATGACATCACAGTCTAAGAGGCTCCTCCATGACATCACAGTCTAAGAGGCTCCTCCATGACATCACAGTCTAAGAGGCTCCATGACATCACAGTCTAAGAGGCTCTATGACATCACAGTCTAAGAGGCTCCTCCATGACATCACAGTCTAAGAGGCTCCATGACATCACAGTCTAAGAGGCTCCATGACATCACAGTCTAAGAGGCTCCATGACATCACAGTCTAAGAGGCTCCATGACATCACAGTCTAAGAGGCTCTATGACATCACAGTCTAAGAGGCTCCATGACATCACAGTCTAAGAGGCTCCATGACATCACAGTCTAAGAGGCTCTATGACATCACAGTCTAAGAGGCTCTATGACATCACAGTCTAAGAGGCTCTATGACATCACAGTCTAAGAGGCTCCATGACATCACAGTCTAAGAGGCTCTATGACATCACAGTCTAAGAGGCTCTATGACATCACAGTCTAAGAGGCTCCTCCATGACATAACAGTCTAAGAGGCTCCTCCATGACATCACAGTCTAAGAGGCTCTATGACATCACAGTCTAAGAGGCTCCTCCATGACATCACAGTCTAAGAGGCTCTATGACATCACAGTCTAAGAGGCTCCATGACATCACAGTCTAAGAGGCTCCTCCATGACATCACAGTCTAAGTGGCTCCATGGCATCACAGTCTAAGAGGCTCTATGACATCACAGTCTAAGAGGCTCTATGACATCACAGTCTAAGAGGCTCCTCCATGACATCACAGTCTAAGAGGCTCCTCTATGACATCACAGTCTAAGAGGCTCTATGACATCACAGTCTAAGAGGCTCCATGACATCACAGTCTAAGAGGCTCCATGACATCACAGTCTAAGAGGCTCCATGACATCACAGTCTAAGAGGCTCCTCCATGACATCACAGTCTAAGAGGCTCTATGACATCACAGTCTAAGAGGCTCCATGACATCACAGTCTAAGAGGCTCTATGACATCACAGTCTAAGAGGCTCCTCTATGACATCACAGTCTAAGAGGCTCTATGACATCACAGTCTAAGAGGCTCTATGACATCACAGTCTAAGAGGCTCCTCTATGACATCACAGTCTAAGAGGCTCCTCTGTGACATCACAGTCTAAGAGGCTCCATGACATCACAGTCTAAGAGGCTCTATGACATCACAGTCTAAGAGGCTCTATGACATCACAGTCTAAGAGGCTCCTCCATGACATCACAGTCTAAGAGGCTCCATGACATCACAGTCTAAGAGGCTATATGACATCACAGTCTAAGAGGCTCTATGACATCACAGTCTAAGAGGCTCTATGACATCACAGTCTAAGAGGCTCTATGACATCACAGTCTAAGAGGCTCTATGACATCACAGTCTAAGAGGCTCCATGACATCACAGTCTAAGAGGCTCTATGACATCACAGTCTAAGAGGCTCTATGACATCACAGTCTAAGAGGCTCCTCTATGACATCACAGTCTAAGAGGCTCTATGACATCACAGTCTAAGAGGCTCCATGACATCACAGTCTAAGAGGCTCTATGACATCACAGTCTAAGAGGCTCTATGACATCACAGTCTAAGAGGCTCCTCCATGACATCACAGTCTAAGAGGCTCTATGACATCACAGTCTAAGAGGCTCTATGACATCACAGTCTAAGAGGCTCCATGACATCACAGTCTAAGAGGCTCTATGACATCACAGTCTAAGAGGCTCTATGACATCACAGTCTAAGAGGCTCATCCATGACATCACAGTCTAAGAGGCTCTATGACATCACAGTCTAAGAGGCTCTATGACATCACAGTCTAAGAGGCTCCTCTATGACATCACAGTCTAAGAGGCTCTATGACATCACAGTCTAAGAGGCTCCTCCATGACATCACAGTCTAAGAGGCTCTATGACATCACAGTCTAAGAGGCTCCTCCATGACATCACAGTCTAAGAGGCTCCATGACATCACAGTCTAAGATGCTCTATGACATCACAGTCTAAGAGGCTCTATGACATCACAGTCTAAGAGGCTCTATGACATCACAGTCTAAGAGGCTCCATGACATCACAGTCTAAGAGGCTCCTCCATGACATCACAGTCTAAGAGGCTCTATGACATCACAGTCTAAGAGGCTCCATGACATCACAGTCTAAGAGGCTCCTCTATGACATCACAGTCTAAGAGGCTCTATGACATCACAGTCTAAGAGGCTCTATGACATCACAGTCTAAGAGGCTCCTCCATGACATCACAGTCTAAGAGGCTCCTCTATGACATCACAGTCTAAGAGGCTCCTCCATGACATCACAGTCTAAGAGGCTCCTCTATGACATCACAGTCTAAGAGGCTCCATGACATCACAGTCTAAGAGGCTCCTCCATGACATCACAGTCTAAGAGGCTCTATGACATCACAGTCTAAGAGGCTCCTCCATGACATCACAGTCTAAGAGGCTCCATGACATCACAGTCTAAGATGCTCTATGACATCACAGTCTAAGAGGCTCTATGACATCACAGTCTAAGAGGCTCTATGACATCACAGTCTAAGAGGCTCCATGACATCACAGTCTAAGAGGCTCCTCCATGACATCACAGTCTAAGAGGCTCTATGACATCACAGTCTAAGAGGCTCCATGACATCACAGTCTAAGAGGCTCCTCTATGACATCACAGTCTAAGAGGCTCTATGACATCACAGTCTAAGAGGCTCTATGACATCACAGTCTAAGAGGCTCCTCCATGACATCACAGTCTAAGAGGCTCCTCTATGACATCACAGTCTAAGAGGCTCCTCCATGACATCACAGTCTAAGAGGCTCCTCTATGACATCACAGTCTAAGAGGCTCCATGACATCACAGTCTAAGAGGCTCCATGACATCACAGTCTAAGAGGCTCTATGACATCACAGTCTAAGAGGCTCCTCCATGACATCACAGTCTAAGAGGCTCCATGACATCACAGTCTAAGAGGCTCTATGACATCACAGTCTAAGAGGCTCTATGACATCACAGTCTAAGAGGCTCCATGACATCACAGTCTAAGAGGCTCCATGACATCACAGTCTAAGAGGCTCTATGACATCACAGTCTAAGAGGCTCCTCCATGACATCACAGTCTAAGAGGCTCCATGACATCACAGTCTAAGAGGCTCTATGACATCACAGTCTAAGAGGCTCTATGACATCACAGTCTAAGAGGCTCCATGACATCACAGTCTAAGAGGCTCTATGACATCACAGTCTAAGAGGCTCTATGACATCACAGTCTAAGAGGCTCCATGACATCACAGTCTAAGAGGCTCTATGACATCACAGTTTAAGAGGCTCCATGACATCACAGTCTAAGAGGCTCCATGACATCACAGTCTAAGAGGCTCTATGACATCACAGTCTAAGAGGCTCCTCCATGACATCACAGTCTAAGAGGCTCCATGACATCACAAGGCTCCTCCATGACATCACAGTCTAAGAGGCTCCATGACATCACAGTCTAAGAGGCTCCATGACATCACAGTCTAAGAGGCTCCATGACATCACAGTCTAAGAGGCTCCATGACATCACAGTCTAAGAGGCTCTATGACATCACAGTCTAAGAGGCTCTATGACATCACCAGAGGGACCACACGGCTGACAGCAGCCTTTAACAGGCCTTGATACAAGATAGGATTTGAACCCATGTAATTGGAACATATTACACAGGTTCAAGGTAGGATAGGACCTGTAAGAATTGAACCCACAACCTTTCAACTCCACGAACAGGCTGTAGCCCCACTGAGTTCAGTGTGATTCAACTTTAATTAAACAATTTAAAGTGATTAAACTTTCATTTCAGAGAAACCTCTCCTCATGCTGACTCCACACACATATAAATATAAACTGGTCTTATAGTGAGGGTGTGGTGATGTGTCTGTGTGTAACTGTGTGTGTGTGTGTGTCTGTGTGTGTGTCTGTGTGTGTGTGTCTGTGTGTGTGTGTCTGTGTGTCTGTGTGTCTGTGTGTGTGTGTGTCTGTGTGTGTGTCTGTGTGTGTGTTTGTGTGTGTGTGTGTGTGTGTGTCTGTGTGTGTGTCTGTGTGTCTGTGTGTGTGTGCGTGTGTGCGTGTGCGTGTGTGTGTGTCCGTGTGTGTGCGTGTGCGTGTGTGTGTGTCCGTGTGTGTCCCCGTGTGTGTGTGTGTGTGTGTGTGTGTGTGTGTGTGTGTGTGTGTGTGTGTGTGTGTGTGTGTGTGTGTGTGTGTGTGTGTCTCTGATGAACTGATCACAGACCCCTGTGTGGTTGTGAAGGCCAACATCACAACACCGCAGGAAGAGACTGTCGGACTGCACAGAGACTCTGCAAGGAGGGTTCTGCTCATCATGAAGCAGTCTGAGATCAGGCAGCACTGGTGTGGACTCAGACTACAGGGAAAGCTAGCTTGTTTGGAGTTTGCTGACCACTGTCTCACACTCAGTGTTTAAAAACGCTGCTGTTGGTGAGGATGTTTTAAAATTTACCATCAAAGCAAGACTGCAGGTATTACCCACCCAATACAATCTGTCCACTTGGTATCCTCAAACTCACAGTCCATTCTGTTTAAACCATCAGGATTCACAACACCTAGAATCCATTGCACACATAACAAACGGATGTAATGCATACAAACACCTGTACATCGCTCGTCATGACCGTATTGTGGACATTGTGTCTGATGTGGTACGGAACATATCACCATCTAGTGCAGCAATGTACAAACATGCCAGAGTGAAACCAGAGTGGTTTGGTCTTACCAACGATGTCTTTGCTAACATACCAAATACACCGGACGTTGTTTTTGTTGACACCAGCCACAGGGAGGTGCTGGTCATAGAAGTAGGCTGTACCTTTGATCTGTACATGGACCAGGCCTTCCGGGACAAGTATATCAAATACCAACCACTGCTCAGTGTGATGGCTGACCTTGGGTATAGGTGTAGATATAGTGTACTTGTATTCGGAAGTCTTGGCCATGTATACAAATGCACCATGACCGGTCTGAGAATTGCTGCAATGTCTAAAAGAAAAGCCAAACAAATTGCCAAATATTGCTCTGTCTCAGCTATTATTGGCAGCTTAGCCACGTGGAGAAGGAGGTGCTATGTGTCCCTTAAGTGTTCAGTGCTGCTTGGCCCCGATAGATTTGATTCCCTGTTTATGTAATATAATTTGTGGAACCAAATAAAGTTAGACTCCCTAAAAGCCAAATGGGACGAAGATCTGGGAATTATCATTACAGATGAACAATGGGATCATATATTAGACCTTGTACACACTTCCTCTATATGTGCAAGACACAGTTTGCTGCAGTGTAGGATCCTGCATAGGGTTCACTACACCAATGCGAGGTTAGAAAAGATATACCCGGATGGAACGGATGCGTGTAATAGATGTGAACAATCTCCAGCCGATTATATGCACCAGTGGAGGTTTCTCTATGACAACACGTGAAACACAAATTCACTCATAATTCATAATTATTATTAATTTACATATACCTATATATATATATATATATATATATATATATATATATATATATATATATATATATATATATATATATATATATATATATATAAATATATATATATATATATATATATTTTTTTTTAATTATTATTATTATTATTTTTTTATTATAAATGTTTTCCTCTGTAAAAAAATGCCAGTGAATTTTTTTTTTTTCAAAAATGGCCAAAATTGACAGCTCTGAGCAGGCCTGCACTGCAGTATTGCCTGCAGTAATTATTCGTGAAGAAAACTTCACAGGTGTGACCCTTTGTTAAATAAATAATATATAACAGCGAATCAAAATAGGCTATTAACTTCATCTAAGCACGGTCTGTGCAGTTAAACTCTTGCCATTGAATGGAGGATTGATTGATTGACAGCCCTTGACATCCAATATTACACGGAGGTTGAATGATTGACAACCTTCAAAATCCAATCAGAGACTGTCTGCAAGTGGTGCCTGGAAGTCTGCAGCTGGACTGGCGTCAGTGTTCTACTAGTCAACGTTGTGTTGCATCATCTGTTTGCCTGAAGAAGAACATTCATTTGCCTAATATAATCATTCATATTTTAAGATCTTTATTCACTTGTTCACTTATTGTTGTGCACTGCATCGTTTACTTGGATGATATATATATATTTTTTTTAAATCTCAGTTGAAGACTAGTGTAGTTCTAACTAACTTCCTTGTTGTTGTAGCTGGCTAATATAGGAAATTATTTTTGCAAAGAATTATGGATGCTCCTCCAAACATCGTAGATCGGATCATACAGGAATCTTTTCACACATTCTCCTATGAAGAAAAGCTAAGAGTAAAAGCAGACGGGAGACCAAAACCTAAGATCAACTTGAGTCAACAACTTGCGTCGGGCAAACAACGCCGTTTTCAACCAGCTAAGTATGATAAAGTGTTGTGGTTAACTGGGAGCATGCAAACAAACCGCACATATTGTTGGCTGTGCATTATGTTTAAGTCTCCTGCTGGAATAGGGTGTTCAAAGTTTGCAAGAGAAGGATTTGCGGAATCTCGACAGGTCTGTAAGGATTCATGAGAAATCTAATGATCACGTCAGCGCTGAAGTACAATTAAGTCTGTTGGGAACAGTCAGAATTGATACTCTGCTTGATGAAGGAAAGCGTCTCCAGTTGACAAAGCATAACGACACAGTCCGTAAAAAACGCGACATTATGAAAAGATTGATTGATTCTGTGTCATTATTGGGTCGTCAGGAACAAGCATTTAGGGGGCACGATGAGACGTTAACGTCTGATAATAAGGGTAACTACAGAGAGATGATAGAACTACTGTCCCGTTATGATGATGTTTTAGCTGCGCATTTGAAATCGGCCACTGTATTTTCTGGGTTGTCTAAGACCATACAAAATGACTTGATTGAAGCTATAGCTGCAACTGTTCAAGATGAGATCAAAAGTGAGATTGCAGCTGCGCCGTTTTTTGCGTGGCAGATAGACGAGGCGACAGATATTTCTTGCAAAGCCCAGCTGTCAAGAATTGTACGCTATGTCGATGCTGCAGGCATAATACAGGAACGTTTCATTGGTTTTTTTGATGTGTCAGGAGGCAGGGATGCTGAGTCTGTCTTTAATTTCGTTGACAGAGAGATGGCTAGTTATGATTACAAACAGAAACTTGTTTGTCAAACGTATGATGGTGCAGCTGTGATGGCATCTGCGTTGAACGGCCTTCAGGCTAAAGTAAAAAGAGTTGCGCCATATGCAGAATTTGTTCATTGTTATGCGCATCGGCTCAATCTCGTGCTGAGTCAGGGAGCAAAATGCATACCAGAGGCTAGGATATTTTTTGCAAACCTGTCAGGTTTTGCAACTTTTTTCACCAAGTCGACAAAGAGAAGAAAAAAATTTGGAGGAAAGTGGTTGTTCTAAGCTTCCTAAAAATGCACCAACACGCTGGAACTTTTCGTCACGCGTTGTCAGCACAGTATTAAACAATCACGAGAAGCTAATCACAACTTTTGAGAGCATGATTGAATCGGACAGTGTGACAGATGAGGAGACTATCAGCGCTGCAACTGGGTTTATCAGAACGTTAGAAGATTTCGATTTTGTATTTATGTTACTCTCATATGAACAGATTTTCTGTGAGACAGCTGTGGTTTTTGATATTGTGCAACAGAAAGCAGCAGATGTTGTGTTTTGCAAATCAAGAATTGAGTCTCTTCTGTCCTTTGCAAAGGAGAAGAAGTCTGAGGCATCATTTCAAGCAGTATATGCAAAAGCTGCTGGGATGACAGAGGAGCCAGATAATCATCCCAGGAAAAGACGACGCAGAGGGAACGTTAAAGATCCCAAGAAGCATTTCAGGGATGTTTACATGGCTGTCTTGACCAACTTGATTGACCAGATCACCCAGCGTTATGTTAACATGGATAACACACGCTTCCTGGAGCTGCTTGATCCAGTGAAGTTTGATAGCATGGCGAAAGATTTCCCCTTTGAGGCATTTGAGTGTCTAAAGAAAGGCTATGGGCATTTCTTTGATTCAGACAGGTTGAAAGCAGAGTTGCGACATCTGTACTCAGACAGACAGCTTCATATCAGCAAAGGCAAGTTGTGTGACCTCATAGCTTTTTTTAAAACAACTGAGCTGGACAAGGCAATGTCACAGGTGTATCAGCTCATGTGCTTAATTGCTACTATTGGAGTAACATCAGCTGGTGTGGAGAGGAGCTTTTCATGTCTGAAGCGTCTCAAGACATACTCCAGGAACACCATGGGACAGGAACGACTTAGAAACTTGGCAGTGATAGCAATTGAGAAGAGACTAATCAAGTCGATGGAAAAAAATCCTCGCTGGTATGACAGAGTGATTGACAACTTCACAAAGAAAGAAAGGAGGATAGAATTAATTTACAAGCTGTGAGGGAGAATCAATAACCATGTGACTTGAGTTGATTGATTCTCACCGGCACATAGTTTAGTTTAGGGACAGTGCATATCAATCAACAGTTACTGAACACACACACATGGACACAGGCACACTAATACACACACACACACACACACACTCACAGATGCACATGTTCATGCACACACACACACACACACACACACACACACACACACACACACACACACACACACACACACACACACACACACACACACACACACACACACACACACACACACACACACACACACACCACTCATCAACATAAATGGCCCTCCCTGTGGGCGGAGGTGACTTTGATGATAGATAAGATAAGATAAGATAAGATATTCCTTTATTGATCCCCTTGGGCCCCTATGTTATTTTGTGTGACGCCATTTTGGATGGTATTCCAGACGCTTTTGTGACTGATGTATTGCCATGTTCCAGGGACGGTGGGGCTGTACCTGAGGCGGTGCATCCTACTCTGGATGTTCACGGTTTGCAGTATCCTGAACTGCCAGTGCCAGGTGGGATGGATATGGGCGCTGTGGTGGTATCAGAGATCTATGGTTTTTGTTTTTCTGTGTTCTGTCCTGTTGAGCGCAGTGAGCTTAGCTCTCATATTGATTTTGGTTTGCAGTCACAGGTTGGTATCGGTGGAGGGGCCTGTTGAAATGGAGCTCATATGTTGAAATAGGCATATGGGCCCCGGACCCATAATTCAAAGACGCTATGGTTTGGAAAAACCTTTATGACGCTATGGTTTGGAAAAACCTTTATGACGATATGGTTTGGAAAAACCTTTATGACGATATGTTTTGGAAAAACCTTTATGATGCTATGGTTTGGAAAAACCTTTATGACTCTTTAGAGTACAATGGAGAAGGGCATAACAATATGCAGCATCTAAACCAAACTCAATAAAAAAATCTGCTGGACCTCTAGTCTAGGCTAGATATGAAAGCATGAATTAGGTTCAGTTCATTTTGATTCATTGATTCACTTTTGCTATATTTCTGAGATGGAAGAACGATGGTCACTTTGTTAATATGATAATTGAAGTTCAGTTCTTGTTACCTAAGATTTGATCCAAGGGGTTAGAATAATTATAATTACCTATTAGCTAGCTACAACAACTAAGTAACTCAATCTCTAGGAAAGATACGCCTAATATTAAGTTATAATACATAACATAATACATTTTTTATTTGATTTGAAATCTTTATTTCGAACATGCAATGAATACAAACAAACAATAACAAAAGCAAAACACAACTCAGGCCCCGTTTAGACGGAAACGCTAGCAGGTGAATCCGCAAAAATATTTTTGCGGATGTGCCTTTCGTTTATACGGAAACGGCGTTTTTACGGGGTGAAACCGCAAAAAAGTGAGACTACCTTCCAGGGTGGAATTCCTAGAAACGCAAAAGCTTTGCGCTCTCGTCTAAACTGTTAAACCGTATAAATCTGTTAAAACGATGACGAAAGGGTTGTCACGGCTCTGGTCGCGCGTACTGCTTACGTCACAGGTAGCAGGTATGCGCCAGTAGCTGAGACGTAAACAAAGCAAGTATGTCAACGGAGATCACCTGAAGGCTACATTGGCAGTACTTTTAACCCTTTCACTGCCACACGACAGAAGGTTAACCCTTTACTATCACACAACCGGCTGTCGTGTGGCAGTGAAAGGGTTAAATACACAAGAATCTGTCCCACGGCGTGAGTGGACCCACTGTCTGTGAGTGACTCTGCTTTGACCCAATCACATTCCCCATCCACAGTCTGCGAATCAGAGGCAGAGTAGGGCGGGTCTTCACAGCACGTCATGTGACATATGCGCCAATCGTGTGACAGCGGGGCTCCGTCATTACAGCGTCGTCTGCACGGAGAATTCCACCCCAAAACGCTCGTCTAAACGTAAAATTAAAAGTGAAACCGCAAGATGACTTTTGCGGTTTCTGTTCACAAAACGCTCGTCTAAACGTAGCCTCAATCTACATGTTCGAAAAGGAGTAGGAAAAAATATACACTTATTTAATCCTACCCCTTTTCCACTACTCAAATGAGTGTACTATTTAAAAACATAGAAAAGAAAAAAATATATATATGCAAAACAAAAAAACAAAAACTATATATGTAAAACATGAAAGAAATAAAATAAAAATGTAAACACCCGTGAATATCAAGTCCCTTCCTCATCCCTGTACCTTGTGAACATAATTTCCTTATACATCAGTTTGAATTGTCTCATGTTTGGACATTTCTTTAGCACCACATTTAGACTGTTCCACAGTTTCACTCCACATTAAATATAAGTAATTAAAATAAGGTAAAACCAATTGAAAAATAGCATATAATAAGTAGATAATAATAAATAATAATAATACAGAATACATTATATTATAAATCATAAATAATAAAGGGACAATAAAACTCCCAAACCACTCAACCTTCCACTCATATAACTGAGTGGAGTGTGTGAGTCAGAACTTTCCCTATTTGCTGTGACCTTGGCGTGGTGGGAAAGCTTATGATCTTAATATCTTGAGTACTATGAGCAGGACCTTGCTGTACTAGTACCAGGTGAAAGGTCAGACTAACAACAGCAAGAACAAATGTGAATTTAATTTAGGGTGATTTAGAGTGATATTATTCCTTTGCACCACTAGGTGTCAGTATAAGATAAGATATTCCTTTATTGAGCCCCTTGGATATAATCACAGGCCTATTACTGGGGTCCACACAAATCAATACAATACAATACAATCATTGTAAAATTATCATCTTTGGCTACATCCACATTGTATAAAATGCTATTTGTGATAATTGCTAATATGCTTTTATGCCTTTTATGTTTTCCCAGATGAAATGACCTGTGTCCAACACCAGTCTTGATCTCTCCTGGAGAAGAAACAGCCCCCTGTGTCCTTCCCTCTTCTGTCCAGCTGAAACAGAGGTCACCCAAACCCCCAGTCCCTCCCTCAATTCAGCGCACTGTGAGTATTTACTGATGACTGTTTAGAGGGGGATGTTTTAAAAATATAATTTCTGCTCAATTTGGTCAGCAGCTGCCACTGGCTGTCACCTAATATGATTTCATCTGGTCAGGTGTGCTGTCACCTAATGTTAATATGTTTTCATCTGTGTCCACTGACCACTGACACACAGTGGGGGATGTTTTAAAAATATAATTTAATATATAATATAATATAATAATTTGTGCTTCACCTAAAAATTTGGTCACCAGCCTCCACTGATATGCACATGTTTTGGACGTGCCCCAAACTCACAGAGTTTTGGACTGCAATATTTGATACACTGAGTAGGGTCCTGGGTGTGACGTTAGACCCTGATCCACTCACTGCCTTTTTCGGTATCCCGAATACCCCTTCGATCGCATCTAGGGCTGCAAAACGAGTTGTGGCGTTCACTACCCTCCTCGCTAGGAGACTTATTCTCTTTAAATGGATACACCCTTCCCCACCCACTCACAACAGATGGATACATGAGATACTACATTGCATTAAGCTTGAGCGAATCAGATTCTCCCTAAAGGGCTCCCTTGAAACATTCCATGTGACCTGGCAACCATTTCTGCAACACATCAATACCCTGACTATCAATGAAGAGACTTAGAAAGGATAGAGCTTTACACCTCTAACTGCACTTCCTTATCTTTTATTATTATTTTATTCCTATTTTCTAATCCCCCCCCCCCCCCCCCCCCCTTCCCTGTCCTGGTATGTATGGGTGTGGATGAGACCCCTGGGGGCTGGGTGGGTAACCGGGGGAGGGAGAGGGGAACGAGGGACACAGCTGCAGAAGATCAAACTATTCAAGAATTACCACAACACTATAGGTAGGGGTGGGGGAAAGAGTGACATAATATCATTGATGACTTTCTTCCACAGCCACAGCCGTGCTAGAGAGTTTTCTTTTTGTGTTTTTAGTTCTTTCTTTACCTCTTTTTATCTAAATATTTGTGCATAATACAGATGGGTCTGATTGATATTATTATTGTTTTTTGTTTTTCTTTCCCAGTAGCATCTATGCTGTATGTTTGGATATTTTGCGGATGTGTTTTCAACAACCTCGGTGTGGGGGGGATGGGGTGGGTATGAGGGAGGGGAAGGGGAAATGAAAGAGGAAAAAAAGAAAAAAGATGGAAAATGTACGATGTTGACAATTGTAAATGTACAAATTATTTGTCCTGCAATAAAGAAATTTTATTAAAAAAAAATAACAAACACAATCAACAGAACGTACAGAATCTTCAGTCATAAAATCCTGGAGTCCATCTTATCTGTCCAGTAAGGAGACACGGTTTAATTAGTCCATGTGTGTGTGTGTGTGTGTGTGTAGGTGTGTGTGTGTGTGTGTGTGTGTGTGTGTGTGTGTGTGTGTGTGTGTGTGTGTGTGTGTGCGTGCGTGTGTGTGTGTGTGTGTAACTATGTTGTGTGCCTAGTGTGTCCAACAGTATCACTGAACGGTCAACTCACCTCCTACCGACCCGGTACTGACTGTAAACTGACCTGGTTCTGACTGTAAACTGACCTGGTTCTGACTGTAAACTGACTTGGTTCTGACTTCAAACTGACCTGGTTCTGACTTCAAACTGACCTGGTTCTGACTGTAAACTGACCCAGTTCTGACTGTAAACTGACCTGGTTCTGACTGTAAACTGACCTGGTTCTGACTGTAAACTGACCTGGTTCTGACTGTAAACTGACCTGGTTCTGGCTGTAAACTGACCCAGTTCTGACTGTAAACTGACCTGGTTCTGACTTTAAACTGACCTGGTTCTGACTGTAAACTGACCTGGTTCTGACTGTAAACTGACCTGGTTCTGACTGTAAACTGACCTGGTTCTGACTGTAAACTGACCCGGTTCTAACTGTAAACTGACCTGGTTCTGACTGTAAACTGACCTGGTTCTGACTTTAAACTGACCTGGTTCTGACTGTAAACTGACCTGGTTCTGACTGTAAACTGACCTGGTTCTGACTGTAAACTCACCCGGTACTGACTGTAAACTCACCCGGTACTGACTTTAAACAGGCCTGGTTCTGACTGTAAACTGACCCGGTACTGACTGTAAACTGACCCGGTACTGACTGTAAACTGACCTGGTTCTGACTGTAAACTGACCTGGTTCTGACTGTAAACTGACTTGGTACTGACTGTAAACTGACCCGGTACTGACTGTAAACTCACCCGGTTCTGACTGTAAACTCACCCGGTACTGACTGTAAACTCACCCGGTTCTGACTGTAAACTCACCCGGTACTGACTGTAAACTGACCTGGTTCTGACTGTAAACTGACCTGGTTCTGACTGTAAACTGACCTGGTTCTGACTGTAAACTGACCTGGTTCTGACTTTAAACTGACCCGGTACTGACTGTAAACTGACCCGGTACTGACTGTAAACTCACCCGGTTCTGACTGTAAACTCACCCGGTACTGACTGTAAACTGACCCGGTTCTGACTGTAAACTCACCCGGTTCTGACTGTAAACTGACCTGGTTCTGACTGTAAACTGACCTGGTTCTGACTGTAAACTCACCCGGTACTGACTGTAAACTGACCCGGTACTGACTGTAAACTGACCTGGTTCTGACTGTAAACTCACCCGGTACCGACTGTAAACTGACCCGGTACTGACTGTAAACTCACCCGGTACTGACTTTAAACAGGCCTGGTTCTGACTGTAAACTGACCCGGTACTGACTGTAAACTGACCCGGTACTGACTGTAAACTCACGCGGTACTGACTGTAAACTGACCCGGTACCGACTGTAAACTGACCTGGTTCTGACTGTAAACTCACCCGGTACTGACTGTAAACTCACCCGGTACTGACTGTAAACTGACCCGGTACTGACTGTAAACTCACCCGGTACTGACTGTAAACTCACCCGGTACTGACTGTAAACTGACCCGGTACTGACTGTAAACTGACCCGGTACTGACTGTAAACTCACCCGGTACTGACTGTAAACTGACCCGGTACCGACTGTAAACTGACCCGGTACTGACTGTAAACTCACCCGGTACTGACTTTAAACAGGCCTGGTTCTGACTGTAAACTGACCCGGTACTGACTGTAAACTGACCCGGTACTGACTGTAAACTCACCCGGTACTGACTGTAAACTGACCCGGTACCGACTGTAAACTGACCCGGTACTGACTGTAAACTGACCCAGTACTGACTGTAAACTGACCCGGTACTGACTGTAAACTGACCCGGTACCGACTGTAAACTTGACCCGGTACTGACTGTAAACTGACCCAGTTTGACTGTAAACTGACCCGGTACCGACTGTAAACTGACCCGGTACTGACTGTAAACTGACCCAGTACTGACTGTAAACTGACCCGGTACTGACTTTAAACAGGCCTGGTTCTGACTGTAAACTGACCCGGTACTGACGGACCTGGTACCGACTGCGTAGCTCTGGATCGTTGGGCTCCAGCTCCAGTCTGTACAAGCCGATCTGCTTGTGTCTGTGGAGTAGATTAAAGCCCTGTTTTCAGAAGATCCGACTAAAAATACATAACTAAGTAAATGGAAGATTGCTCCACTTCTACAAGGTCCATTTGCATGTTCCTGGTATCTAGGGACATCTATGGACCTCAGGGAATGTATTCCCAGTTTCAGAAATATTGTGTCTGTTACTAGGCTTTTCTTACATTGTGATGAAACAAAGGAGAATATAAATTTTCTTTTTTCATCTTTTTTTTCAAATAACTTTTCAAGGACCTAGTGTCCTTTTTGCATCTTTGACAGTGAATAACACCATGCAAAACCTTACCAGACATGAATAACTGCCACTGAGCTCGTTCAGCACCTTCTTGAGATCACATGTACAAAATATCTAAGCAAATGAATAAAGGGAAGATGATTAAACAGAAGGTTTTGTAGATACAGTACTGGATTCTGCCATCCGAACCCATGCAATTTGAAATATAATTATAGAATATAGAATATCAGGCCTACAGTATAAATTACCTTATTATGGCCAAGTCGCACATCTATGGATCGGGCAAAATCTCCCATTTCCAATGGCAGCATTCAATCTGGATTTAGTATCACCAGGCGTGCAGCAAAAACCGTGAATGAAATCTACTGTAAGTACAGTCACTTGTTTATAATGTAGATTTGTCCGGCATTTTTCATCAGATTGCAACGCCGTTTTTTGCTAGACGTTCACAGAAAGGTAGAGAAACTAACTGCGTTCTAATTTATGCCAATAACGTTCAGGTTTGTGGGAGATAATCCCGAAAAATAAGATAAATAAAAAAGTTTATCCACAAGTCATATGATTGACTTGAGCTGCGTAGTGTAATTTCTTTTTATTCCAAAGCCCATCGAAAGTCCTGGGTCTCCTCTCCTCATATGACTACAAACAAAATGGTGGCATGCATTTCCTAGCGTTGATATTCGCCTGTTTCCGACTAGATTTACAAAACTCATATTTCACTAATAACACTTTAACCTATTGGTAAACAAACGTGTTGCTGAAAATATACTCTTTGACTGTTTTGACAAGGTTAGTGTTGTGAAGGGCCAGATTAAACTGAGAATCTACCTTTATTGTTTGATATACTTTGTATATTATTTATATATATAAACGGAATATCCCTTTACCTGCGTTCAAACCAGAGTAATATTCGCTCTCCTATTGGACAGCGCCCCCAGGCGCCAGCGCGCAAGCCCCCAACGGCAGGTTCAAAGACAAGTTCAGGCATGTCAGAACATGCCCGGAGTCAGCGTATTGATACCAGACAAAGACTGCGGTTTGGGACTAGATATTCACTTAAGTATAAATACAGCGCAAGGTGCGCACACCAGTAGTTCAGTTCAGCCTCGTTCAGTACCTTACCCACCTTCACCACGAGTCAACGTGCAGTGAAGTGAGCAACCTTGCGTCTAACAGAGCATTGAGAACCATGTGCGAATAGAATAGTAAAAGTGTCAGAGTTTAATGAAGTAACGTCGAGTTCGACCTAATCTAATGTGAAGTAAATAGTCGTTCATTTATTGTATATCGTGCGGCTACTGTTCGTTCGTGTGTAGCATTACCCAGCGGTTCGTCGTGTCTTTAGCTAGTGTACTTAGCCAGGGTGTGTGGCCTAAATACGTTGCCCACACCCGAGGAGTCCTAGGCGGAGAACCGTTGGACATGTACACAGGAGAATCGGCGTCGGCGATTACAGAACCATTACTGGTTGGATTATATTGATTTGGAACGTGGTACCCGGAGAAGAGCATCGTTGATTTCCACTGTCGTTTGGGATTCAACCTCGTGAGGATTACAACTCGGGCCGGCCTCGTGGACGGAGGCTGGCTAGCTGTCATCAATGCTATCTAGCATTTGGATTACAATTATTACTTTGCTGCTGATCAAGGGAGTTTACAAGGACCGACTCCTGTACCTGGAGTCTCTTTATTCCTCATTGAATCAGACGGAGTACCCGAACATTCCTCTACCCTCCAGGCCTTACACCCCCGGAGGGAACCCATTGTCTCCAGGCGGTACCAGTGTTGCCCTATCTAGTTGCTACTATACGACAGGTGGTGTCAACTTAGACCCATCGTAGGATTCCTGCTATTCTTAGTGACTGACTTTACGTATATTCTTCGCCATACAAGCGCAACCCTAATTCTCATTCTGTAACCTAATGTTGCCTAATAATAATAAATTACCCTCAAATACTATTTCTTTGTCAATGCCGTGTTCTTGTGGGTGTTCACCATCTATATTTGATGTACTGTCTGGCCAGTAATTAAAGTACATAACTAGCAGTGGTTTAATCTATCACAATCTTTAATACAGTCAGGGTTTTGTAACCCCTCAGTTACAATTGGTCCTTCGAGCCGGAGGGTATCAGTGTAATATTTAATATAATATTAATATTGACATGGCCAGCAGTGAACACTCCCCAAGCGGCTCCCCTAAGCTAGAACGCCCGCAGCGCAAACGTCAGCTACCTCCATATCTGGAGGAATTCGCTTTCGTTCTACCCCCTAGCTTATCTAAACAGACGTTAAATACGGATAAATCGGATAGTTTAAGCATGTCCAATCCTATCGACTTGGCGACCCTGCCAGTAGAGACCCCAGTGGGTTCAAACGAAACTGACTTAGCTCACGGGGGGGGACCAAGTGGGACATGACGTGACTATACCTCCAGACAGCGTCACCGGGATAGACCCCGGAGCGCTCCAGGATAAAGAAAGCGCTCCAGGGA
The DNA here is from genome assembly GCF_963971535.1 of Notolepis coatsorum. NCBI lineage: Eukaryota > Metazoa > Chordata > Actinopteri > Aulopiformes > Paralepididae > Notolepis > Notolepis coatsorum. Next base: position 63,503,265 of record NC_140177.1, on the reverse strand, counting down.
TAGAACCCGACACACAACCAAGAGAAGAGAACCGCGCCCAGGAGATAGACCTCGGAGCGCGCCAGGAGAACAGATCTCCAACAAGCCCTGTCAGCACCCGATCACCTCCGTCAGTTTCATCCCCCAGCGAGGCGGACCAGAGACTGGCGCAAGCCTTGATCGCCACGCTGACAGCCTCAACCGAAAGAGACCGACTCCAGGGTGAGCGCGACCGGCTTCAAGCAAAGACGCTTAGTGAGCGCGAACACTCTGCCACGGAAAGAGAGCGCATCCACGCGCAACTCCAAGCGCAAGCCCTTAGTGAGCGCGAACACTCTGCCGCGGAACGAGAGCGCCTCCGGGCGCAACAATTAAGTGAGCGCGAACACTCTGCCGTGGAAGGAGAGCGCCTCCAGGCTCAACAGATGAGCGAGCGCGAACAACGAGAGCGCCTCCAGGCGCAACAATTAAGCGAGCGCGAACACTCTGCAGCGGAACGAGAGCGCCTTCACGCGCAACTCCAAGCGCAAGCCCTTAGTGAGCGCGAACACTCTGCAACTGAACGAGAGCGCCTCCAGGCGCAACAAAGGAGTGAGGACGACCGCATAAGACTGGAGGAGAGGCGCCTTCAGACAGAAGAGAACATCAAACGAGACCGCGCCAATGCACAACGCGACGCCGCCAATGCACAGCGCGAAGCAGAGCGCGACCCGCTGCAGGCGCAGATGATAGAACAATTGATCGCCAGGGCGACACCCCCTCTCTCCGCACGGAGCTCCCAGAGATCATCACGACAAGGGTCTAGGGCACCTTCCCCTACCCGACAAAGCGACCCGGGACCCGGCCAACAGGAGGAACCTGTCTACGTCTCCGAGCCCCCTCCCCGACCGGTCCATACGAGACCCAGCCAACGGGAAGAACCGGCCTACGTCGCCGAGAGACTAACTAGAAGACTCCAGGACCTAGAAGAGGAAGAGGAGGAATATCAAGCCCACCAGCACGAACGTACTCTGGACCAGGAGGCCCAGTACAGCCCCGACTTCAGCCCTGAGTCACTGCACTACAAACCCCCGACCCAACTCACGGGTGAGTTTGACGTACAGCAGCACCGAGGAACAGCACCTGGGGACCCGGCCTCTGGTACCCACCAAGTACTAACCCACGACCACACGTACGGGGAGACTCGCCCAGGAGGCCTCTTCCCCTATGCTCACCAATGTACCAGCCATCCATGGCATCGTACCTTGGCACACCGACGTTCCCAGACTTTACGCGCGAGGACAGAGCACAGTACACGGAATTACGCATGTGTTTGGAGACTATGATGTCCGATGTCCCCGACGAGTCGTACAAATATGCCATCCTCCTCAAGCATCTCAAGGTGCCCAGAGCGCATAACATAGCGCTGGCATATTCCAACTCAAGCACCCCATACTCCGCGGCTCTGGTGGCCCTCGACCAGCGTTATGGACGCATATGGGATTACGTGATCCAAGAAATACGGGATATCGACCGCCTCCCCCCAGCCAAAGACAATAGAGCACTGGATGACCTCTCTATCAAGGTACAATCCCTCGTGGGGATGCTGGGGTCCCAAAAGGAGAAGGGGAGATATGAACTGTATGCAAATTCTAATGTGGAGCGAATACTGGAGAAGCTCCCTCCAGCTCGCCAAGAGCGTTTTTGGCGGCAGAGAGACCACCGTGATCCCAAAGGCCCAGAGCCATCCCTCCTAGACCTGGCCGCTTTCCTCGCAAGGGAAGTTAGCAGCCTACGACTGGACACATTCGTGTGGAGTGGATCTAGCCCAAGAGATGGACCTCGGAGGTCCAACGATAACCGCCGGTCAGTGACAGTTATGCACCAGGCCGAGTCAGTGCCGCAGCACAAGAACCACAGCACCCCCCAGACCAAGGGGAAGTGGAAGATTGTATGCCAGTACTGTGAAAATGAACATTGGCTGTCTCAATGTGACACCTTCAAGAAGCTGACCGCTGACGAGGTGAGTCAGTGGATCAAAGCCAACCGCCGCTGCTTCCGCTGCGCGCGCAGCCATATGGCAGCTGAGTGCCGCCTAAAGAAAAGATGCAGCAAGTGCGACGGCACCCACTTGGAGGTCTTACACGACAGCAACAAGAAGAAACCCGTACCCCCAAGCAGCTCGAGAGTGAACGTCATGTACATAGACCCTGCGAAGAGCGGGAGCTCCCGAGTGCTCTTGAAGGTGGTCCGAGTGATCTTAAGCTACGAGGACAAGGTCATGGACACTTACGCCGTCCTAGACGATGGGTCAGAAAAGACTCTCCTCCTCGCATCCGCCGCAGCCCGGCTGGGTCTGCGGGGGAGCGAAGAAACAATGACAATCCGTACCATTAGAAGAGACCTGAAGACCATAAAGGGTGAAAATGTCTCCTTCACGATAGCAGCGGTCGGGCAGCCCGAGAAGCAGTATAGCATCACTAACGCCTTCACCAGCCACGACATAGGCCTGTCACAGTACACCTACCCCATCCCAAAGCTGATGGAGAAATACGTGCACCTACGTCAACTACCTATACCGCTCATCGACGACGCCACCCCAACCCTGCTCATAGGATCCAACCACGCACACCTCATCGTCCCAACGGACCGGGTCCACATCGGGCCCAGAGGCTGTCCAGCAGCGGTCGAGACCCGCCTGGGTTGGACACTACAAGGCCCCCTCTCCGGGTCTTCCAACCGACCGACAGCCACTCGCTATCTCCACACGAGGATAAACGAAGAAGACACCACCCTCTTGCAGCACGTTGAGAGGCTATGGACATTAGACGCGATGCCCTTTAAGAATGAAAAGAAACTCGTTCGCTCAAAGGAAGACACTTATGCCATAGCCCGCCTCGAGCAGAAGACAAAGAGAGTCGAGGTCAACGGAGTGATGAGATACGCAACTCCACTCTTGAGGCGAGAGGGTATGCCCACCCTCCACGCCTCAAAAGAAGCGACAGAGCGATATCTACTGAACACCGAGCGGCGTCTAGCCAAAGACCCCACTCAAGCCACTGTGTACCGCGCTGAGATCGACAAGCTGATCACAGCGGGACACATAAAGAAAATTGACATTCAAGAGGCCGACCAGATGATTGAATCCTGGTACGTGCCCCACCACAAGGTCCACCACAACGGCAAGGATCGCATTGTATTCAACTGCAGCTACCAGATCGGACTACAGAATCTGAATAAAGAACTCTTGCCCGGCCCGACACTCGGCCCCTCTCTCCTCGGCGTACTACTACGTTTCCGCCAAGACAAGGTGGCCATCAGCGGCGACATCAAAGGGATGTTCCTGCAGGTGCGACTAGTGGAGGAGGACAAGCCCTTGCTGCGGTTCCTATGGAGAGAGAGGATCAAAGATGAGCAACCATCCATCTACCAATGGGAGGTCCTCCCCTTCGGAACCACATGCAGCCCATGCTGTGCTACGTTCGCACTGCAAAAACATGTGACAGAAGACCCTGAAGCTGACGAGGAGGTCAGACAAAGTGTAGAGAGGAGTTTCTACGTGGACAACTGTCTGCAAAGCGTCTCGACGCCAGAAGAAGCCGAAGCCCTCCTGCTCAAGCTCCGCGCCTCACTGATCAAAGGCGGCTTTGATCTCCGGCAGTGGGCCAGCAGTGACCCTCAAGTACTTCGCAGCCTCTCCCCAGAGACAAAGGCAGCAAGCAGCGAGACCTGGATGGCGACCACCCCAGGTGAAGCACAGGAAATGACATTGGGCCTAGTCTGGCGCTTCAAAACAGACTCGCTCCATTACAAATACACACCCCTGACCACGGAGCAGGGAAGGTCGACCCCGCTACCGACCACCACACGGAGCGTATACAGAACACTCGCAAGTCAATACGACCCGCTGGGGTGTATCCTACCTTACACCACTCGGGCGAAAATGATTGTACGAGAGCTGTGGGACAAGGAACAGGGCTGGGACGACCCCATACCCGACCACCTAGCTTCCACCTGGAGAGAGTGGGAGAGAGAACTCAGCTCGCTCCAAAATGTGAACATACGCCGAAGCTACTTCCCACCCACAGTGCGGCTGGAGACGTGCCAGATGGACCTGCACGTCTTCAGCGACGCCTCGGAAGTGGCCTATGGTTCGGTGGCTTACTTGCGGGCCCGAGAGGAGGGAGGAGAAATACACACAGCCTTCATCCTGGCTCGCTCAAGGATAGCCCCCCGCAAGCAACAATCGATCCCGCGTCTAGAGCTCTGCGCAGCTCTTGTAGGCGCGCAACTCGCCATGTTAATCCAACGTGAACTCACCATCCCGGTGCAAAGAACAATCTTGTGGTCAGACTCCATGACCGTACTCACATGGATCCAGTCCGATTCTTGTAGATACAAGGTCTTCGTGGGAGTCAGAATCACAGAGATTCAAGACCTGGTAGGATCAGCGTGCTGGAGGTACGTGGACACGAAACAGAACCCAGCCGATGTCATCACACGGGGGATGTCCCTAGATGACCTCACACGTCACAATATCTACAGTGACGGTCCTGAGTTCCTCAAGCTCCCGGAGGAAGAGTGGCCTACCCCCACCCCTCGGGAGGCTAGTCAAGAGGAGGCAGAGATCAAGAAATCTATGTTCTGTGGGTTGACGCACACCCCAGTCCCCACTGACCCTAACATAGACGACTGCCTCACCTTTGAGAGTGCGCAGCTAAAGACATTCCTGTGGCACCACCCTGAGGTTCCCCCCACTACCGACATTGACAACTCCTTCTGCTACAGCGAGCCCAAAGAGACTCGTTCCCCGACGAGCTAGACTGCCTGCAGGGAACAAAGCCAATCCCGTCAGACAGCAGACTGCTCCACTTGGCCCCCGAGCGCGACACCCATGGCCTCATCAGGGTGGGTGGTCGTCTGAGACGGGCCCCGGACTTAACGGATGACGTCAAGTTTCCTATAGTCCTCAACAGCCGACACAAGGTCACTGAGCTCATCATAAAGAAATACGACGAGGATGTGCACCACGCTGGGGCAGAGAGAGTCTTCGCTGAGATCCGACGTCGCTATTGGATACTGAATGGAAGAGAAGCAGTACGTCGCTTCCAGCGGACTCGTCTAGACTGTCGCAAGTGGCGAGCACAACGCCCTCGAGTACGTCTCAAGTGATGTAGTAGATGTCGACCCAGTCACCCCCAACACTCTCTTGATGGGGCGGCTGGACCCCGCGCTTCCACAGACGGTGTACAGACCCGAAGAAGCGAACGGCCGAAGAATGTGGAGGTACAGTCAAATATTGGCTGACAAGTTTTGGAACAGTTTCCTCCTCCACTACCTACCGTCTCTCCAAACCCGCCAGAAATGGGTAAAGGATAGAGACAACTTACAAGTGGACACAGTCGTTATGATCATAGACCAGTCACTACCCCGAGCTATGTGGCCGGCCGGCCGCGTAAGCAAAGTGATCACTGGTGCCGACGGAAAGGTCAGAGCGGCAGAAGTTATTGTCCAGGGGCGGACCTACACCCGACCCGTGGCGAGGCTGATAGAGTTGCCGAGGCTCCCTGACTCCCCAGATGACGATCATGACCCACTGACTTTGTAGATTGCCCTACTCCCCACAACAGACATTGAGCAGTTGACTGGACTATTAATCTGTCTCCTTTAACTAATTAGGTGCGGACTAATTAGGAGGCGGCTGTTGTGAAGGGCCAGATTAAACTGAGAATCTACCTTTATTGTTTGATATACTTTGTATATTATTTATATATATACACGGAATATCCCTTTACCTGCGTTCAAACCAGAGTAATATTCGCTCTCCTATTGGACAGCGCCCCCAGGCGCCAGCGCGCAAGCCCCCAACAGCAGGTTCAAAGACAAGTTCAGGCATGTCAGAACATGCCCGGAGTCAGCGTATTGATACCAGACAAAGACTGCGGTTTGGGACTAGATATTCACTTAAGTATAAATACAGCGCAAGGTGCGCACACCAGTAGTTCAGTTCAGCCTCGTTCAGTACCTTACCCACCTTCACCACGAGTCAACGTGCAGTGAAGTGAGCAACCTTGCGTCTAACAGAGCATTGAGAACCACGTGCGAATAGAATAGTAAAAGTGTCAGAGTTTAATGAAGTAACATCGAGTTCGACCTAATCTAATGTGAAGTAAATAGTCGTTCATTTATTGTATATCGTGCGGCCACAGTTCGTTCGTGTGTAGCATTACCCAGCGGTTCGTCGTGTCTTTAGCTAGTGTACTTAGCCAGGGTGTGTGGCCTAAATACGTCGCCCACACCCGAGGAGTCCTAGGCGGAGAACCGTTGGACATGTACACAGGAGAATCGGCGTCGGCGATTGCAGAACCATTACTGGTTGGATTATATTGATTTGGAACGTGGTACCCGGAGAAGAGCATCGTTGATTTCCACTGTCGTTTGGGATTCAACCTTGTGAGGATTACAACTCGGGCCGGCCTCGTGGACGAAGGCTGGCTAGCTGTCATCAATGCTATCTAGCATTTGGATTACAATTATTACTTTGCTGCTGATCAAGGGAGTTTACAAGGACCGACTCCTGTACCTGGAGTCTCTTTATTCCTCATTGAATCAGACGGAGTACCCGAACATTCCTCTACCCTCCAGGCCTTACACCCCCGGAGGGAACCCATTGTCTCCAGGCGGTACCAGTGTTGCCCTATCTAGTTTCTACTATACGACAGGTGGTGTCAACTTAGACCCATCGTAGGATTCCTGCTATTCTTAGTGACTCATGCTATTGACTGACTTTACGTATATTCTTCGCCATACAAGCGCGACCCTAATTCTCATTCTGTAACCTAATGTTGCCTAATAATAATAAATTACCCTCAAATACTATTTCTTTGTCAATGCCGTGTTCTTGTGGGTGTTCACCATCTATATTTGATGTACTGTCTGGCCAGTAATTAAAGTACATAACTAGCAGTGGTTTAATCTATCACAATCTTTAATACAGTCAGGGTTTTGTAACCCCTCAGTTACAGTTAGGCACTTTACTCTTGGCTACATTTGAAAAGAAAACGCTGGAACTGACTTTAAACTGACCTGGAACTGACTTTAAACCAACCTGCAACTGACTTTAAACCAACCTGCAACTGACTTTAAACCAACCTGCAACTGACTTTAAACCAACCTGCAACTGACTTTAAACCAACCTGCAACTGACTAGTAGTAAATATTGTAATAAAGTGCAGGGTGGTGATGTGAGGTTTCTTCATTAAACACTCAACTCTCATAAACCATAATACTCCCTCCCTCCCTCCACACACACACACACACACACACACACACACACACACACACACACACACTCACACCAGACAGACAGACACACATACACACACACCATACACATACACACACACACACACACACAGACACACACCAGACAGACACACATACACACACCATACACACACACACATACACACACACCATACACACACACATACACACACCACACACACACACACCCCAATAACAGCCTGTTCCAGCTGCTGAGGTCAGGCAGACGCCTGCGAACCCCAGCTACTAGGACGGAGAGGCTTAGGCTCAGCTTCTTCCCCCAGGCCATCAGAGCCTTGAACAATGAACATTGAGTGCCACAGAAACTGAACTATCCACACACAAGTACACACAAGCACACACACGACACGCACGCTGTGCACGCTCACACACTAGCAGCCACTTTAACACTAAAGCTACCTAGCATGTCCTATATGCTCTGTAAATACTATGTACAGATACCGAGATGTCACACCATGTTACCTGTTTATTGCACTGTTGTTTTTTATTGGATTCTATTATATGTTGTACCACTGGATTTTTATTGGATTCTATTATATGTTGTACCACTGTATTGCACATCGTCGCGGGAAAGACCACCCGCATTTCATCGTATACTTGTATGCCGTGACAATTAAAACTCTTGACTTGACTTGACTTGACTTGACAGACACACATACACACACACCATACACACACACCATACACACGCACATACACACACACCATACACACACACCACACACACACACCATACACACACACATACACACACACATACACACACACCATACACACACACCATACACACACACATACACACGCACACATACACAAACACCATATATACACACACACACCATACACACACACATTCACACACACACATACACACACCATACACACACACATACACACACACCATACACACACACCATACACACACACCATACACACACACATTCACACACACACATACACACACCATACACACACACATACACACCATACACACACACATTCACACACACACATACACACACCATACACACACACATACACACACACCATACACACACACCATACACACACACAAACACACACACACATACACACACACACCATATACACACACACGCACCATACACACACACATTCACACACACCATACACACACACCATACACACGCACACCATACACACACACATACCCACACACACATACACACACACCATACACACACACACACACACCATACACACACACATTCACACATACACATACACACACACCAGACAGACAGACAAATGACCTTGTGTGTGTGTGATGTGTTTCCTGTCCGAGAGGAGCCGTGATTGGCTGCTGACACGGTGAGAGGCGTCTCCTGTCTGAGAGGAGCCGTGATTGGCTGCTGACGCGGTGAGAGGCGTCTCCTGTCTGAGAGGAGCCGTGATTGGCTACTGACGCGGTGAGAGGTGTTTAAAGGAGACTCGCTCCCTGACGCCACTACAACACTGTACTGTACTGAACACCAGGAGATACGTGGAGCCAATACTGTAACACCAGGAGATACGTGGAGCCAATACTGTAACACCAGGAGATACGTGGAGCCAATACTGTAACACCAGGAGATACGTGGAGCCAATACTGTAACACCAGGAGATACGTGGAGCCAATACTGTAACACCAGGAGATACGTGGAGCCAATACTGTAACACCAGGAGATACGTGGAGCCAATACTGTAAGGACTGCATACTTTTGGACTTTTGAGGACTAGGTTTAGAAGAACATGCTCTTATTCCTGCTCACAGGCCATTTTAGTTTTAGTTTTTGAGGACTGCATACTTTTTTTGCAAACCAAAATACTATACTTTATACTTATAGCACATGCATGGTCTCTTTTGAAAGATGACATTCTGAAGTTTCTGATACAATACAGAAAACTCACTTTTAGTGCTAATGTAATAGAGTAACATAGGTCTGAACTTGAGTTGTTTTTCTGTAGAAACAGTGTCTCCTCAGACAGAGTGTCTCCTCAGTGTGTTGCTTGGAATAACCGAACAGTATATTCCAACAACACTCTGACTTTATAAACAGACCAGTTAGTTCCAGAGACTCTGACTTTATAAACAGACCAGTTAGTTCCAGAGACTCTGACTTTATAAACAGACCAGTTAGTTCCAGAGACTCTGACTTTATAAACAGACCAGTTAGTTCCAGAGACTCTGACTTTATAAACAGGCCAGTTAGTTCCAGAGACTCTGACTTTATAAACAGACCAGTTAGTTCCAGAGACTCTGACTTTATAAACAGACCAGTTAGTTCCAGAGACTCTGACTTTATAAACAGACCAGTTAGTTCCAGAGACTCTGACTTTATAAACAGACCAGTTGGTTCCAGAGACTCTGACTTTATAAACAGACCAGTTAGTTCCAGAGAGACTTTATAAACAGACCAGTTAGTTCCAGAGAGAGATACTTTATAAACAGACCAGTTAGTTCCAGAGACTCTGACTTTATAAACAGACCAGTTAGTTCCAGAGACTCTGACTTTATAAACAGACCAGTTAGTTCCAGAGAGAGAGACTTTATAAACAGACCAGTTAGTTCCAGAGACTCTGACTTTATAAACAGACCAGTTAGTTCCAGAGACTCTGACTTTATAAACAGACCAGTTAGTTCCAGAGAGACTTTATAAACAGACCAGTTAGTTCCAGAGAGAGAGACTTTATAAACAGACCAGTTAGTTCCAGAGACTCTGACTTTATAAACAGACCAGTTAGTTCCAGAGACTCTGACTTTATAAACAGACCAGTTAGTTCCAGAGAGAGAGACTTTATAAACAGACCAGTTAGTTCCAGAGAGAGAGACTTTATAAACAGACCAGTTAGTTCCAGAGACAGAGACTTTATAAACAGACCAGTTAGTTCCAGAGACTCTGACTTTATAAACAGACCAGTTAGTTCCAGAGACTGACTTTATAAACAGACCAGTTAGTTCCAGAGAGAGAGACTTTATAAACAGACCAGTTAGTTCCAGAGACTCTGACTTTATAAACAGACCAGTTAGTTCCAGAGTGATAACTAGCTCTGTGATACTCTAGTGAATATTAGCTCAGGCGCTCTGGGTGATTATTTACAGATGTACCCTAGATCAACACATGGGGGCGCACTGTGGCTATGTGTAGCTAAGCAACGCATAGTCCGCACATAGTAAGAAACGGCTCTGATGATAATGATGGTGATGAAGATGATGTGATGCTGTGTTTCCTCAGATCATTAAATCATGCGGATGTTCCTGGTCCTCTTGTGTCTGGTGGCGTTGAGTCTAGCATCACCTGTAAGTACCGGGAAATATATTATAATATAACCTATTACTATTATCAACACTAGTATTATAATACTATAACCCAGGGGCGTATCTAGACCCAGCACTTCAGTAGGGCACAGAAGGGCACCAAAAACTATGCGGAAAAAATTTGGCCGGTTTTGGCCGGTTTGTGGGTGAAAATGGGTGGATTTTGTAACTATTTTTTTAAAACTTTATTTCGGTTTTAGGGTTAGGTTAGGGTTATGTTATTTAATTATTTTGGGGAGCCAGCCCCCCAAACTCCTGAAATGCATAGAAATCTATGAAATAAATAAAACAATCTGACATTTATATTAAAAAGAGCTAGCCACCCAAACCCCTAAAATACATAGAAATCTATGCATTTTGGAACAGTTACTATATATATAGTCAATAAAGCATTTAGTCATACTTAAAGTTTAAAGTGCTTTACTTGCATTGAACATTGCATTGAACATTGAACATTGAGGAGACATCATTAGAAAGCACAATGTATGTTTCCATAGTTACGCAGATGACACACAATTGTACATCTCCGCTGAACCAAATGATCACACAGCTATAAACTCCATTTCCACCTGTCTCTTAGCAATAAACAAAATTATGGATGATGAACAACTTCCTAAAATTAAATGAGGGCAAAACTGAAATCCTACTAGTCGGTCCTATAACAAAAAGAGAAATGTTACAGAGCAATATGGGGCAACTTACTCCTTGGATCAAACCCGAAGTTACAAGTAAGTAACCTACACTGGCTTCTGGTAACATTTAGAATTGATTTCAAGGTCCTCCTCCTTATATACAAAGTATAAACATTGTGATCATCTACTACTGGTCTATTGAAGGTTCCAAGCCACAGTCTAAAGAAAATCAGGGATGCAGCCTTTGCTAACTATGCACCAAAGTTATGGAACACACTACCTATGGACATTAGGGAAGCTAGATCTCTTAATATTTTCAGAAATAAGCTAAAAACGTACCTCTTCACCATAGCCTTCTAATACACCCCGCTGTTGATTGTACTGTAGCACTATTTTACTCTGGCCATTCTATTGCATAATTTTACTATCTATTCTACTATTCTATTATTGCACTGTATTATTGGTGTGCAAACCAGTCAACTTACAAAAAAGAGCCTGTTGGAGGATTTCAACAAGATAAATGCAGTGCAAAATATTTCACTATAATATTTCAAAGCGAAGTAAAAAATATTATAATAATTATTTGATCATGTTAAATGATCATTTGATCATGTTAAAAAAGGGAAAATAAAAAACATTTGTTAAAAAAAAAAAAAAAAAAAAAAATATCACTAGGGCACAGATGATCATCAGTAGGGCACGTGCCCTAGTGATAGTGGTCTAAATACGCCGATGCTATAACCTATTAGTATTATCAACACTACTATTATAATACTATAACCTATTACTATTATCAACACTACTATTATAATATTATAACTATTACTATTATCAACACTACTATTATAATACTATAACCTATTACTATTATCAACACTACTATTATAATACTATAACCTATTAGTATTATCAACACTACTATTATAATACTATAACCTATTACTATTATCAACACTACTATTATAATATTATAACTATTACTATTATCAACACTACTATTATAATATTATAACCTATTAGTATTATCAACACTACTATTATAATACTATAACCTATTACTATTATTATTATTATTATTATTATTATTATTATTATTATTATTATTATTATTATTATTATTATTATTAAACTATACCTATTACTATTATTATTATTATTATTATTATTATTATTATTATTATTATTATTATTATTATTATTATTATTATTATTATTATTAAACTATACCTATTACTATTATTATTATTAAACTATACATATTACTATTACAACACCAATATTATAATACTATAACCTATTATTATTATACTATAACTATTACTATTACATCACCAATATTATAATACTCTATATAACCTATTACTATTATAACAGCTGTAGTAGAGATGGAGGATCTGAAGGCGTTTCAGTGTCTTAATACTGTATATGTTCACAACTCTCTCTCTCTTCTCTCCATCTTTTCTCTCTCTCTTTCTCTCCCCCGCTCTTCTCTCTCCAACTTTCTCTCTCTCTTCTCTCCATCTTTTCTCTCTCTTTCTCTCGCCACCCTCTTCTCTATCCAACTTTCTCTCTCTCTTCTCTCCATCTTTTCTCTCTCTCTTTCTCTCGCCCCCCTCTCTCTCTCTCTCGCCCTCTCTCTCTCTCTTTCTCTCGCCCTCCTCTTCTCTCTCCAACTTTCTCTCTCTCTTCTTTCCATCTTTTCTCTCTCTCTTTCTCTCGCCCCCCTCTTCTCTCTCCAACTTTCTCTCTCTCTTCTCTCCATCTTTTATCTCTCTCTTTCTCTCGCCCCCCTCTTCTCTCTCCAACTTTCTCTCTCTCTTCTCTCCATCTTTTCTCTCTCTCTCTCTCGCCCCCTCTCTCTCTCTCTCTCTCGCCCTCTCTCTCTCTCTTCTCTCCATCTTTTCTCTCTCTCTTTCTCTCGCCTTGCTCTTCTCTCTCCAACTTTCTCTCTCTCTTCTCTCCATCTTTTCTCTCTCTCTTTCTCTCGCCCCCCTCTTCTCTCTCTAACTCCAGAGAAGACGAGTTGTGAGGTCAGACAGCTCTGAAGGAGATGGGGTTAGTGTACACGCACGCACGCACGCACGCACGCACGCACGCACGCACGCACGCACGCACGCACGCACGCACGCACGCACGCACGCACGCACGCACGCACGCACGCACGCACACACACACACACACACACACACACACACACACACACACACACACACACACACACACACACACACACACACACACACACACACACACACACACACACACACACACACACACACACACACACACACACACACACACACACACACACACACACACACACACACACACACACACACACACACACACACACACACACACACACACACACACACACACACACACACACACACACACACACACACACACACACACACACACACCATACCTGAGTTTGAGAAGATTGGTTGTCATCCAGTCTTTGATTTCCTGGAGGCAGGAAGTGAGGGAGGAGCTGAGAGGAGGAGGAGCTGAGAGGAGGAGGAGCTGAGAGGAGGAGGAGCTTAGAGGAAAAGCTGAGAGGAGGAGCTGAGAGGAGGAGGAGCTGAGAGGAGGAGGAGCTGAGAGGAGGAGCTGAGAGGAGGAGTAGCTGATAGAAGGAGGAGCTGAGAGGAGGAGCTGAGAGGAGGAGGAGCTGAGAGGAGGAGGAGCTGAGAGGAGGAGCTGAGAGGAGGAGGAGGAGCTGAGAGGAGGAGGAGCTGAGAGGAGGAGCTGAGAGGAGGAGCTGAGAGGAGGAGGAGCTGAGAGGAGGGGCTGAGAGGAGGAGGAGGAGCTGAGAGGAGGAGCTGAGAGGAGGAGGAGGAGCTGAGAGGAGGAGCTGAGAGGAGGAGGAGCTGATAGAAATACTATGAGTACTTAGTAGTAGAAAATAAGTATTATGAGTACTATAAGTAGTAGTTATCAGTAGTGTTATGAGTACTAAGTAGTAGTTATCAGTAGTATTATGAGTACTATAAATAGTATTTATCAGTAGTATTATGAGTACTATAAGTAGTAGTTATCAGTAGTATTATGAGTACTATAAGTAGTAGTTATTAGTAGTATTATGAGTACTATAAGTAGTATTTATCAGTAGTATTATGAGTACTATAAGTAGTAGTTATCAGTAGTATTATGAGTACTATAAGTAGTAGTTATTAGTAGTATTATGAGTACTATAAGTAGTAGTTATCAGTAGTATTATGAGTACTATAAGTAGTAGTTATCAGTAGTATTATGAGTACTATAAGTAGTAGTTATCAGTAGTATTATGTGTACTATAAGTAGTAGTTATCAGTAGTATTATGAGTACTATAAGTAATAGTTATCAGTAGTATTATGAGTACTATAAGTAGTAGTTATCAGTAGTGTTATGAGTACTATAAGTAGTAGTTGTCAGTAGTGTTATGAGTACTATAAGTAGTAGTTATCAGTAGTGTTATGAGTACTATAAGTAGTAGTAGTTATCAGTAGTATTATGAGTACTATAAGTAGTATTTATCAGTAGTGTTATGAGTACTATAAGTAGTAGTTATCAGTAGTATTATGAGTACTATAAGTAGTAGTTATCAGTAGTGTTATGAGTACTATAAGTAGTATTTATCAGTAGTGTTATGAGTACTATAAGTAGTAGTTATCAGTAGTGTTATGAGTACTATAAGTAGTAGTTATCAGTAGTATTATGAGTACTATAAGTAGTAGTTATCAGTAGTATTATGAGTACTATAAGTAGTAGTTATTAGTAGTATTATGAGTACTATAAGTAGTAGTTATCAGTAGTATTATGAGTACTATAAGTAGTAGTTATCAGTAGTATTATGAGTACTATAAGTAGTAGTTATCAGTAGTATTATGTGTACTATAAGTAGTAGTTATCAGTAGTATTATGAGTACTATAAGTAATAGTTATCAGTAGTATTATGAGTACTATAAGTAGTAGTTATCAGTAGTGTTATGAGTACTATAAGTAGTAGTTGTCAGTAGTGTTATGAGTACTATAAGTAGTAGTTATCAGTAGTGTTATGAGTACTATAAGTAGTAGTAGTTATCAGTAGTATTATGAGTACTATAAGTAGTATTTATCAGTAGTGTTATGAGTACTATAAGTAGTAGTTATCAGTAGTATTATGAGTACTATAAGTAGTAGTTATCAGTAGTGTTATGAGTACTATAAGTAGTATTTATCAGTAGTGTTATGAGTACTATAAGTAGTAGTTATCAGTAGTGTTATGAGTACTATAAGTAGTAGTTATCAGTAGTGTTATGAGTACTATAAGTAGTAGTTATCAGTAGTGTTATGAGTACTATAAGTAGTAGTTATCAGTAGTGTTATGAGTACTATAAGTAGTAGTTATCAGTAGTATTATGAGTACTATAAGTAGTATTTATCAGTAGTATTATGAGTACTATAAGTAGTAGTTATCAGTAGTGTTATGAGTACTATAAGTAGTAGTTATCAGTAGTGTTATGAGTACTATAAGTAGTAGTTATCAGTAGTATTATGAGTACTATAAGTAGTATTTATCAGTAGTATTATGAGTACTATAAGTAGTAGTTATCAGTAGTGTTATGAGTACTATAAGTAGTAGTTATCAGTAGTATTATGAGTACTATAAGTAGTAGTTATCAGTAGTATTATGAGTACTATAAGTAGTATTTATCAGTAGTGTTATGAGTACTATAAGTAGTAGTTATCAGTAGTGTTATGAGTACTATAAGTAGTATTTATCAGTATTATTATGAGTACTATAAGTAGTATTTATCAGTAGTATTATGTGTACTATAAGTAGTAGTTATCAGTAGTATTATGAGTACTATAAGTAGTAGTTATCAGTAGTATTATGTGTACTATAAGTAGTAGTTATCAGTAGTATTATGAGTACTATAAGTAGTATTTATCAGTAGTAGTATGAGTACTATAAGTAGTATGTATCAGTAGTATTATGAGTACTATAAGTAGTAGTTATCAGTAGTGTTATGAGTACTATAAGTAGTAGTTATCAGTAGTATTATGAGTACTATAAGTAGTAGTTATCAGTAGTATTATGAGTACTATAAGTAGTAGTTATCAGTAGTGTTATGAGTACTATAAGTAGTATTTATCAGTAGTATTATGAGTACTATAAGTAGTAGTTATCAGTAGTGTTATGAGTACTATAAGTAGTAGTTATCAGTAGTGTTATGAGTACTATAAGTAGTATTTATCAGTAGTATTATGAGTACTATAAGTAGTAGTTATCAGTAGTGTTATGAGTACTATAAGTAGTAGTTATCAGTAGTATTATGAGTACTATAAGTAGTAGTTATCAGTAGTATTATGAGTACTATAAGTAGTAGTTATCAGTAGTGTTATGAGTACTATAAGTAGTAGTTATCAGTAGTATTATGAGTACTATAAGTAGTAGTTATCAGTAGTGTTATGAGTACTATAAGTAGTAGTTATCAGTAGTGTTATGAGTACTATAAGTAGTAGTTATCAGTAGTGTTATGAGTACTATAAGTAGTATTTATCAGTAGTATTATGAGTACTATAAGTAGTAGTTATCAGTAGTATTATGAGTACTATAAGTAGTAGTTATCAGTAGTATTATGAGTACTATAAGTAGTAGTTATCAGTAGTGTTATGAGTACTATAAGTAGTAGTTATCAGTAGTGTTATGAGTACTATAAGTAGTAGTTATCAGTAGTGTTATGAGTACTATAAGTAGTATTTATCAGTAGTATTATGAGTACTATAAGTAGTAGTTATCAGTAGTATTATGAGTACTATAAGTAGTAGTTATCAGTAGTATTATGAGTACTATAAGTAGTAGTTATCAGTAGTGTTATGAGTATTATAAGTAGTAGTTATCAGTAGTATTATGAGTACTATAAGTAGTAGTTATCAGTAGTGTTATGAGTACTATAAGTAGTATTTATCAGTAGTATTATGAGTACTATAAGTAGTAGTTATCAGTAGTGTTATGAGTACTATAAGTAGTATTTATCAGTAGTATTATGAGTACTATAAGTAGTAGTTATCAGTAGTGTTATGAGCAGTGTTGTGCTAGTTACTGAAAAATAGTAACTCAGTTACTTTACTAGTTACTCATTTCAAAAGTAACTCCGTTACGTTACTAGTTACTTACACCCAAAAGTAATGCGTTACTGTGAAAAGTAACTATTTAGTTACTTGAAGAATAAAAAAATTGCTCCCATGCAGATAATCAAAATCGGTTGATCAACTTGACAGTTTCCATTCACATCACTGAACTCTGCTAAGCAATGTGGTCTAGAGATACAAACACAAATCTGACACAAACACAAATGTCCCGACGTAATAAGAAATGCACCGTGCCTAATTGCTCGGGGAGGTTGAGCGCAGGCACGTTGTAGGTTGCGCGCATGCACGTTTAGGTTGCGCGCGTGCACGTCTAGGTTGAGCGCATGCACGTCTAGGTTCTAGGTTGAAAAGAAGTGCTTGAACAGCCTTGATATCTGTCGCCGCCGGAGCGTTTCATTATAATAAACCGTCTTGCAACGTTGTTTAAGATATCAATCGTGCATTGCAACGTTAGAATAGTTAGGATATCAATTGTGCATGAAAGGACTATATTTATATTGTTTGATTAGTATTGATGAGATTCGTTGATCAACTTGAGTTTCCATTCATTTACATTCACATCACTGTACTCACCTCACCAGTGTCTGTCGAGATGTAACGTTATTCCAGCAGCAACATTTTCTTTATCTCATTTCCATGTTGTACTATTCTCTCTCCAAGTAGTTGGAAATAGTTGTCCGTCCCATTTGCTGTGTGTCGCCTCGTATCATTCTACGCGGGTGGCGAGTGGATTTGGATGAGTCCTGGTAGTTAACGTTAACTTAGACTCCAGTATCTTTGAGCCAAAACACAAATGACATAACTAAAACGTTATTTTCTTTTCGCTCGACAAAAGAGAAATACGCGAGGGCGCTGGGCGCTGCCATTATCAGTCAGGAATAGTAAACAAAACACGCCCCCAGCACAGCATTTCCCCGCAGCCAGAGAGGATATGAGGATAATAATAATAATAATAATAATAATAATCACTACCGCTCGCTATCAATCTACGCCGTATATAACGCAAATAACGCAGTGACGAACCATTCAGTAACGTAAGTAGCGTTACTGAATTTCAAAAGTAATGCGTTAGAGTACTAGAACTCGCCAAAAGTAACTTCGTTACTGTAACGCATTACTTTGTAACGCGTTAGTCCCAACACTGGTTATGAGTACTATAAGTAGTAGTTATCAGTAGTGTTATGAGTACTATAAGTAGTATTTATCAGTAGTATTATGAGTACTATAAGTAGTAGTTATCAGTAGTGTTATGAGTACTATAAGTAGTAGTTATCAGTAGTGTTATGAGTACTATAAGTAGTATTTATCAGTAGTATTATGAGTACTATAAGTAGTAGTTATCAGTAGTGTTATTAGTACTATAAGTAGTAGTTATCAGTAGTATTATGAGTACTATAAGTAGTATTTATCAGTAGTATTATGAGTACTATAAGTAGTAGTTATTAGTAGTGTTATGAGTACTATAAGTAGTAGTTATCAGTAGTATTATGAGTACTATAAGTAGTATTTATCAGTAGTATTATGAGTACTATAAGTAGTAGTTATCAGTAGTGTTATGAGTACTATAAGTAGTAGTTATCAGTAGTATTTTGAGTACTATAAGTAGTAGTTATCAGTAGTATTATGAGTACTATAAGTAGTAGTTATCAGTAGTATTATGAGTACTATAAGTAGTAGTTATCAGTAGTGTTATGAGTACTATAAGTAGTAGTTATCAGTAGTGTTATGAGTACTATAAGTAGTAGTTATCAGTAGTATTATGAGTACTATAAGTAGTAGTTATCAGTAGTATTATGAGTACTATAAGTAGTAGTTATCAGTAGTGTTATGAGTACTATAAGTAGTATTTATCAGTAGTATTATGAGTACTATAAGTAGTAGTTATCAGTAGTGTTATGAGTACTATAATTAGTATTTATCAGTAGTGTCACTATATTTGTCTGTTTAACCCTTTAACCTTTAACCCTAACAGAGTAACTCCAACGACTCCAGTGATGAAGAGACGGAGAAGGAAGGAGGGAAAAAGAGAGAAGACATAGAAGAAGGTGAAGGAGGGGAAAAGGAGGAAGAAGAGGGAGGAGAGGAGGAAGAGGGGGAGGAAGAGGGAGGAGAGGAGGAAGATGAGGAGGAAGAGGAAGAAGAGGAGGAGGGAGAAGAGGGAGGAGACAAAAGCGAGGAGGAAAAGGGAGGAGAGGAGGAAGATGAGGAGGAAGAGGAGGAGGGAGATGAAGAAGAGGAGGAGGGAGAAGAGGGAGGAGACAAAAGCGAGGAGGAAAAGGGAGGAGAGGAGGAGGAAGAGGAGGAAGAGGAGGAGGGAGATGAAAGCGAGGAAAAAAAGGGAGGAGAGGAGGAAGAAGAGGAGGAGGGAGATGAAAGCGAGGAGGAAAAGGGAGGAGAGGAGGAGGAAGAGGAGGAAGAGGAGGAGGGAGATGAAAGCGAGGAGGAAAAGGGAGGAGAGGAGGAAGAGGAGGAGGGAGATGAAAGCGAGGAGGAAGACAAACAGGAAGGAGGGCAGAAAGGAGGAGGAGAAGAGGGGGAAGTAGCAGGACAGGAGATTACAGGAGAAGGAGATGAAACAGGTGGTGACACAGGAGAAGAGGATGGAGGAGGAGGAGAAGAGGATGGAGGAGGAGAAGAGGGAGAAGGAGGAGAAGAGGAGGGAGAGGAGACAACAGGAGGAGAGACAGGAGGAGAAGGAGAGAAGACACTATAGGTAAGACTTGACACACACACACACACACACAGTACACACACACACACACACAGTACACACACACACACACCCACACACAGTACACACACACTGCTATTGATGTTGAAAAGGGGTGGAAATACTGTAGATTCCATGAACCTGGAGTCGCTAGAGATCACTAGTGTCACCACGACTTACTGCAGACAGAGCCCCCTGGTGGACAGTGGTGTCACCACGACTTACTGCAGACAGAGCCCCCTGGTGGACAGTGGTGTCACCACGACTTACTGCAGACAGAGCCCCCTGGTGGACAGTGGTGTCACCATGACTTACTGCAGACAGAGCCCCCTGGTGGACAGTGGTGTCACCACGACTTACTGCAGACAGAGCCCCCTGGTGGACAGTGGTGTCACCATGACTTACTGCAGACAGAGCCCCCTGGTGGACAGTGGTGTCACCACGACTTACTGCAGACAGAGCCCCCTGGTGGACAGTGGTGTCACCACGACTTACTGCAGACAGAGCCCCCTGGTGGACAGTGGTGTCACCACAACTTACTGCAGACAGAGCCCCCTGGTGGACAGTGGTGTCACCACGACTCACTGCAGACAGAGCCCCCTGGTGGACAGTGGTGTCACCACGACTTACTGCAGACAGAGCCCCCTGGTGGACAGTGGTGTCACCATGACTCACTGCAGACAGAGCCCCCTGGTGGACAGTGGTGTCACCACGACTTACTGCAGACAGAGCCCACTGGTGGACAGTGGTGTCACCACGACTTACTGCAGGCAGAGCCCCCTGGTGGACAGTGGTGTCACCACGACTTACTGCAGACAGAGCCCCCTGGTGGTGTCACCACGACTCACTGCAGACAGAGCCCCCTGGTGGACAGTGGTGTCACCATGACTTACTGCAGACAGAGCCCCCTGGTGGACAGTGGTGTCACCACAACTTACTGCAGACAGAGCCCCCTGGTGGACAGTGGTGTCACCATGACTTACTGCAGACAGAGCCCCCTGGTGGACAGTGGTGTCACCATGACTTACTGCAGACAGAGCCCCCTGGTGGAGTAGCCTCCAGCTGCAGCCCCGGAGATTGTCCTCTCACGGCAACCTCCGCCCAGCTACAAGACATTTCTCCCGGGACAGGACAATGTGCGCTGATTGGCGGAAAGTATGGAAGTATCTCGAAGTATGTCTGACGTATCTCGAATTACGTCTGACGTTTCCCTACGTTAGCGAACCTTAAACGTTGTATTCATAAGATAAGATAAATTCAGCAGCATGGGGAGGGCCGGGGGGAGGGGAGGTACAGGTAGTAGAAGACATAGAGGTACAGGTCACATAATTATAGTACAGTGGAGAAGTAAAAATAGAATAAAAAGGCAGTGTAAACAATATACAATATTATTAACTCTAATAATAACACGCCTCGCGGGCTCATTATAATACGAGAGCCGTGGGTCTGCATTGTATAGAGCGGATCCCCCGGCCGTATTCAAGCGCTGGAGCGCTTTGCGATGGATCAAAATTAGATAGGAATCAAATGTATTGTCATCATACAGCACCTATAGCTATATAATGGAATAGACTGTATTAATATAGTAGTAATAATAGTAGTTGGCTAGTTGCGCGCTTCTGGCCACCTCCCGCAGTGCGCGCATACACACATACTGTATACAGTACGTGCAAAATTAGTTGTCAAGAGCCAATCGCACAGGTTGCCTCATCTCATCTGGCTCTGCAAATAGATCTAGAGTCTGAATATCATATATAGCCTGCTGATGATCTCTCTCGAGTCAAATCCATTCTGAGAACGGAATGCAGTGCCCGCGACGCGGGTCTTGATTGATTGATTGATTGAAAATTGGGTACAATACAGTACAGCTCAATACACACAATTGTTAAGGGTATGCAGACCAGAGAAAGACTTTCGTCTTGTTTACATCAGGGTCCCCCATTTTCAATTCATCATAACATATGACATACACGACATACAGATAGACAGTACTGCTACATCTATACATTTATGACATACCAGATTTGCAAATACAGTATTGTTTGTGATACAAAAAGAGTCCAGAAAAGAGAGTATATACATTTGACGTAGAAACTGTACATTGGAGGAGGTTGGGTAGGTGGGGGGGGGGGGGACTGTACATTGGAGGTGGTTGGGGGGGGGGGGGGGTCGGGTAGGGTGGGTGGGTGGGGGACACTGTACAACTGTACAAGCAAAACTGTACATTGGAATATTGACAAAACCATACTTGGTCATTTACTGTACATTGGAGGGGGTTGGGTTACAACACAGGAGCAGAGTATAAACAACAGTACAGGAATGAGAAACAGTCTAAATGGGTTTTAACATTTTAGTTTATTTCATGCGGATATGATCTGTAATACCTGATCGGTACAATATCTACTAACCTGATCAATACAAGCCCCCCCCCCCCCTCTCGTCAGCGCAGACGTACTTGCTTTTGATTTTGACGTTCAATTAACACGTTCGCTAACGGACGTAGAGAAACGTCAGACGTACGTCAGACGTACTTCGAGATACTTCCATACTTTCCGCCAATCAGCGCATTGTCCTGTCACGGGAGAAATGTCTTGTGGCTGGGCGGAAGTTGCCCAATCTGGAACAATCTCTGAGGCTGCAGCTGGACCCTATTGCCCTGGTGGTGTCACCACGACTTACTGCAGACAGAGCCCCCTGGTGGACAGTGGTGTCACCACGACTTACTGCAGACAGAGCCCCCTGGTGGACAGTGGTGTCACCACGACTTACTGCAGACAGAGCCCCCTGGTGGACAGTGGTGTCACCACGACTTACTGCAGACAGAGCCCCCTGGTGGACAGTGGTGTCACCACGACTTACTGCAGACAGAGCCCCCTGGTGGTGTCACCACGACTTACTGCAGACAGAGCCCCCTGGTGGACAGTGGTGTCACCACGACTTACTGCAGACAGAGCCCCCTGGTGGACAGTGGTGTCACCATGACTTACTGCAGACAGAGCCCCCTGGTGGACAGTGGTGTCACCACGACTTACTGCAGACAGAGCCCCCTGGTGGACAGTGGTGTCACCACGACTTACTGCAGACAGAGCCCCCTGGTGGTGTCACCACGACTTACTGCAGACAGAGCCCCCTGGTGGACAGTGGTGTCACCACGACTTACTGCAGACAGAGCCCCCTGGTGGACAGTGGTGTCACCACGACTTACTGCAGACAGAGCCCCCTGGTGGACAGTGGTGTCACCACGACTTACTGCAGACAGAGCCCCCTGGTGGACAGTGGTGTCACCACGACTTACTGCAGACAGAGCCCCCTGGTGGACAGTGGTGTCACCACGACTTACTGCAGACAGAGCCCCCTGGTGGACAGTGGTGTCACCACGACTTACTGCAGACAGAGCCCCCTGGTGGACAGTGGTGTCACCACGACTTACTGCAGACAGAGCCCCCTGGTGGACAGTGGTGTCACCACGACTTACTGCAGACAGAGCCCCCTGGTGGACAGTGGTGTCACCACGACTTACTGCAGACAGAGCCCCCTAGTGGACAGTGGTGTCACCACGACTTACTGCAGGCAGAGCCCCCTGGTGGACAGTGGTGTCACCATGACTTACTGCAGACAGAGCCCCCTGGTGGACAGTGGTGTCACCATGACTTACTGCAGACAGAGCCCCCTGGTGGACAGTGGTGTCACCACGACTTACTGCAGACAGAGCCCCCTGGTGGACAGTGGTGTCACCATGACTTACTGCAGACAGAGCCCCCTGGTGGACAGTGGTGTCACCACGACTTACTGCAGACAGAGCCCCCTGGTGGACAGTGGTGTCACCACGACTTACTGCAGACAGAGCCCCCTGGTGGACAGTGGTGTCACCACGACTTACTGCAGACAGAGCCCCCTAGTGGACAGTGGTGTCACCACGACTTACTGCAGACAGAGCCCCCTGGTGGACAGTGGTGTCACCACGACTTACTGCAGACAGAGCCCCCTGGTGGTGTCACCACGACTTACTGCAGACAGAGCCCCCTGGTGGACAGTGGTGTCACCACGACTTACTGCAGACAGAGCCCCCTGGTGGTGTCACCATGACTTACTGCAGACAGAGCCCCCTGGTGGACAGTGGTGTCACCACGACTTACTGCAGACAGAGCCCCCTGGTGGACAGTGGTGTCACCATGACTTACTGCAGGCAAAGCCCCCTGGTGGACAGTGGTGTCACCACGACTTACTGCAGACAGAGCCCCCTGGTGGACAGTGGTGTCACCACGACTTACTGCAGACAGAGCCCCCTGGTGGACAGTGGTGTCACCACGACTTACTGCAGGCAGAGCCCCCTGGTGGACAGTGGTGTCACCATGACTTACTGCAGGCAGAGCCCCCTGGTGGACAGTGGTGTCACCACGACTTACTGCAGACAGAGCCCCCTGGTGGACAGTGGTGTCACCACGACTTACTGCAGACAGAGCCCCCTGGTGGACAGTGGTGTCACCACGACTTACTGCAGACAGAGCCCCCTAGTGGACAGTGGTGTCACCACGACTTACTGCAGACAGAGCCCCCTGGTGGACAGTGGTGTCACCACGACTTACTGCAGACAGAGCCCCCTGGTGGTGTCACCACGACTTACTGCAGACAGAGCCCCCTGGTGGACAGTGGTGTCACCACGACTTACTGCAGACAGAGCCCCCTGGTGGTGTCACCATGACTTACTGCAGACAGAGCCCCCTGGTGGACAGTGGTGTCACCACGACTTACTGCAGACAGAGCCCCCTGGTGGACAGTGGTGTCACCATGACTTACTGCAGGCAGAGCCCCCTGGTGGACAGTGGTGTCACCACGACTTACTGCAGACAGAGCCCCCTGGTGGACAGTGGTGTCACCACGACTTACTGCAGACAGAGCCCCCTGGTGGACAGTGGTGTCACCACGACTTACTGCAGGCAGAGCCCCCTGGTGGACAGTGGTGTCACCATGACTTACTGCAGGCAGAGCCCCCTGGTGGACAGTGGTGTCACCACGACTTACTGCAGACAGAGCCCCCTGGTGGACAGTGGTGTCACCACGACTTACTGCAGACAGAGCCCCCTGGTGGACAGTGGTGTCACCACGACTCACTGCAGACAGAGCCCCCTGGTGGACAGTGGTGTCACCACGACTTACTGCAGGCAGAGCCCCCTGGTGGACAGTGGTGTTACCATGACTTACTGCAGACAGAGCCCCCTGGTGGACAGTGGTGTCACCACGACTTACTGCAGACAGAGCCCCCTGGTGGACAGTGGTGTCACCACGACTTACTGCAGACAGAGCCCCCTGGTGGACAGTGGTGTCACCACGACTTACTGCAGACAGAGCCCCCTGGTGGACAGTGGTGTCACCATGACTTACTGCAGACAGAGCCCCCTGGTGGACAGTGGTGTCACCACGACTTACTGCAGACAGAGCCCCCTGGTGGACAGTGGTGTCACCACGACTTACTGCAGACAGAGCCCCCTAGTGGACAGTGGTGTCACCACGACTTACTGCAGACAGAGCCCCCTAGTGGACAGTGGTGTCACCACGACTTACTGCAGACAGAGCCCCCTGGTGGTGTCACCACGAGACAGAGCCCCCTGGTGGACAGTGGTGTCACCACGACTTACTGCAGACAGAGCCCCCTGGTGGACAGTGGTGTCACCATGACTTACTGCAGGCAGAGCCCCCTGGTGGACAGTGGTGTCACCACGACTTACTGCAGACAGAGCCCCCTGGTGGACAGTGGTGTCACCACGACTTACTGCAGACAGAGCCCCCTGGTGGACAGTGGTGTCACCACGACTTACTGCAGACAGAGCCCCCTGGTGGACAGTGGTGTCACCATGACTTACTGCAGACAGAGCCCCCTGGTGGACAGTGGTGTCACCACGACTTACTGCAGACAGAGCCCCCTGGTGGACAGTGGTGTCACCACGACTCACTGCAGACAGAGTCCCCTGGTGGACAGTGGTGTCACCACGACTTACTGCAGACAGAGCCCCCTGGTGGACAGTGGTGTCACCATGACTTACTGCAGACAGAGCCCCCTGGTGGACAGTGGTGTCACCACGACTTACTGCAGACAGAGCCCCCTGGTGGACAGTGGTGTCACCATGACTTACTGCAGACAGAGCCCCCTGGTGGACAGTGGTGTCACCACGACTCACTGCAGACAGAGCCCCCTGGTGGACAGTGGTGTCACCACGACTTACTGCAGACAGAGCCCCCTGGTGGACAGTGGTGACACCAGAGCCCTAACTCTCTGAAACATATATATATCTTAAAAACATCTCAGTCCCGTTAGCAGACTTCAGTGGCTCTAGCTGCTCTAGTGAGTTACATGTCTAGCAACTTAAAAACTAAATTACACTGGAATGTTCTTTTAAATATTTATTCACTAATTACCCAAATTTGTATTCAGATAATTATACATGTCTCTTACTCTTGCTTTGTCTGTCTGTCTGTCTGTCTGTCTGTCTGTCTGTGTGTGTGTGTGTGTGTGTGTGTGTGTGTGTGTGTGTGTGTGTGTGTGTGTGTGTGTGTGTGTGTGTGTGTGTGTGTGTGTGTGCGTGTGTGTGTGCGTGTGCGTGTGTGTGTCTGTGTGTCTGTGCGTGTGCGTGCGTGTGCGTGTGTGTGTGTGTGTGTGTGTGTGCGTGTGTGTGTGTGTATTTTCTTACCTCAGTCCAACATCCAACCAGGAAGCAGCCGGTCCACCCAGGGGAGACGAGTGGATCACCAACACAGACAGAATGACTAATGGATCCCAGAGATCTGCAGCCATGAACAATCTACTGTCCAGTGTTTTGGCTAATGTACAATTTCATGATGTGGTTGCTAACTGTTTTTAATCTTATATATGAGCTTCATCCATTGGTTCTACCATCACTAAGATTCTCCAGCTCTTATTTTTAATGACAGCAGTCTGTAGTCTGAAGTCTGAAAGTCTGTAGTCTGAAATCTGAAAGGTCTAGTGCATCTTGGGCGTCTATGTATCATAGGTGTAGTTTTATATAGTGACGCTAGGGACGTGTGAAAACTGTAGTTTTAGTCGTAGTTGTAGTTTTTTGGACCCGCTTTGCTATCAATTTGTATGCAGCAAGTGCAGATATAGCCAATGCATCAGTTCAGGAGGTTAATTAAAGAAACAGTCATCAGGAGGTTAATTAAAGAAACAGTCATCAGGAGGTTAATTAAAGAAACAGTTAATTAAAGAAACAGTCATCAGGATCATCTGATGCTTTTTGTAGCTAAAAAAAACTGTATTCATGCTCAAATGAGTGCAAAAACATGTTCTGCTTGCGCTTGCATTACGTGTCCCAACCGAAGCTCAAATCAAACCTACTCCTGATGTTCAGAATGTGTGAACCATGGGGCGGTCAGGTGGCGTAACGGAAATTGCGTTCGTCACCAACCCCGGAGCGGCTGGATTCGCCTGTTCGAATCCAGCTCACAGCTCCGGGGTTGTCACCAGCTTGGCTGGCCGTTCACACTAATACAATTGGCTGTATTAGAGGGTGGGAGAAGCTGGCGGGGTGGGTCCGGGTCGTTGTAAACAGCGACTCCTACAGTTAGGTCGGGGCGCCTGCTAAGCGCGGATAGGATCTAAGGGGGATAGTGTGATCCTTCCACACGTTACACCCTCTCAGTGAGAGTCCGCGTTGCCAGGTGAAAAGAAGCGGTTGATTGGCTGGACGTGTGTCGGAGGAAGCACGTGGTAGCCTCCACTCTCCCAGACCGACTGTGGGGGGTAAGTGCGCAGCGACCAGGAAGGGGATTGGGAATTGGCATAACGACTAACATTGGGATGGGAGAAAATCGGAGGAAAAAGGAGGGGGGAAAAGATCAACAAACTAAAAAATTGTGAACCACGCAGATCAGCAATGAACCTGTCATGAACGTTGTAATGTTTATGTTTATAAAGCAAAACAAATGAAAAAGGAAAACAGTAGAATTGTTGACATTTACAAAAACGAGACCATTTCTAAATGTAACCTATTCAGTATCTACAGAGTCTCCCTCCTTCCAGACACTGTGGCGGTGATGTCATGTCCATTAAAGACATTTGAAAGTCTCTAAGTTGCTGAGTGGTTAAGTCGTGGTTTCTACATAATAACTGGAATGTCTACAACAGCTGGGAGGGTCACCGTCTGGGGGTTTGGTTTATGAAGATGTGTAGTAAACAAGAAGACGGGGGCACCAGATTTAGCAGAAAGCTCATTTCCATCTGTAGTGCTAGACAGTAAACACAATAGGTACAATACAGTCATACACAGTAAATAAATGGGTACAATACACAGTAAACGCAATAGGTAGAATACACAGTAAACACAATAGAAATAGAAAGCCTGTTTTCACTACTATCAGACTCAAGAAGAAATACTCTGAACGCTCTGTAAGACCTAGTAACCTCAGACCTATCATCGCTCAGCCAAGGCCGGCCTCACTCCCCATCACAACATCACTGACAATGGCCCTCCTGAATGTCAGATCGTTGAACAACAAATTAATGATCTAATAACTGAAAAACATTTAGTCGAGACCTGGCAACGACATTACTGTGCAACATCTCTGATAGAAGCCTGTCCTCCAAAATAAATATTATCAGTCGGTCAGGCAAAGCAGGAAAGGGGGAGGGGTTGCCTGACCGACTGATAATATTTATATTTTATCTACATAGTTTGTATGTAATGACATTGACATGGGTGAATTTACATCATTTGATTATCTTGCTATTGAACCAAGCGCACAGTCCACTGCGATATATATAGAAGCCAGAAGCCTTGAACTACGAGTGGCAAGAAAGGACTATCTTTCTAAGATGATCACAGAGAATGCTGGAAACTCTAGAATATTATTCTCACTTATTATTATCGACCAGCTACTCAACACTGCCCCCACCCCTCCAGTCATCTGCATAAAAATGTATCCTCAATAACTAAATAACTTAAATTAGAGCCAGCATTAGTCCTGATGCAAACACGGATACCATTAACAAACCCTGCAAAAAAGTAACCATAAGAATAATTTATGCTTGATTAAATGAACTGAGCTTTATAAAACTGTCATGGAATGTAACTCTTTCACTTCCTATATTGACCCTATACCCACAGCATTTTTTAAGCGAATATGCAAGAGTATTTCAAGTCATGTCCTAAAAATTATAAATACATCGCTTCTGACAGGTATTTTCCCAGATGCATTCAAACTAGACAGTAATGTACTAACCAACTATAGGCCGATATCCAACCTCCCATTCATCAGCAAAATACTTGAAAAAAATTGTCTCAATACAAACAAACTCCTTTCGCAAAGAAAACCACATCATGGAGGAATTTCAATCGGGAATACAATTTCAAAGGAATTATGCACCAAAGCTATGGAACACCCTACCTATGGACACTAGATCTCTAAATATTATTTTTTAAATAAGCTAAAAACGTACCTCTTCACCTGAGCCTTTTAATACACTCCGCTACTTATGATTGTACTGTAGCATTATTTTACTCTGTCTATTCTATTTTACTCTTTTATTACAGGTTTTAAACTGTCAGGTTGCGTTGGTCATGGGACGGGGTTGCACGCCGTTCCACCAGGGCTGTGAGCCATCTCACCGGATGCCATCTCACTGGACGCTGAAAAGGCATTTGACAGCGTAGAATGGGAGTACTTATTTTCAACCCTGGAGGCGTTTGGTTTCGGTCAGACCTTTATAAAATGGGTGACGCTGTTGTATAACCAACCGGAGGCAGCGGTGCAAACAAATGGGATAATCTCCTCATATTTCAAGCTAGGCCGCGGGACACGCCAAGGGTCACCCCTTTCTCCTTTGCTCTTCTGTTTAGCACTTGAACCCTTGGCAGCAGCTATACGTAAGGACCCAAGTTTCCCTGGAGTTACAGTGGGGGGCACGGCCCAAAAACGTATGCTTTATGCAGATGATATTTTGCTTTTTGTTACAGACCCAGGCAATGCTGTACCCGCACTACTCAAGAAAATAGATACATTCTCAAGATTTTCTGGTTATAAGGTTAATTGGTCGAAGTCGGAGGCTCTTCCCCTAACGTCCTACTGCCCCAAATCACTATTTAAAGATGGCTCCTTTCAGTGGCCTGAAAAGGGTATTCGGTATCTAGGGATCCTTTTCCCCAGGCAAGTAAAGGACATTGTTAGGGTCAACTTTGACCCACTACTAGGCAAAATTTCAGCGGATGTGGAGAGATGGGCTCCCCTTTTCTTGTCACTATGGGGCAAGGTCAATGGGTCTCATTCTCGAACGTAGTTACCAGGGGCGGAGCTAGGGGGTGGCTACCTGGGCTCAAGCCCCGGATGTATTCTGAAAAGCCCCGAATCTATTTTAAAAAAAAATAAAAAAAAATGATTTTTTTTTTTTTTTTTTTTTTTTTTTTTTTTTACAATTCATCATTGTTACATGAAAATATGTTTGCACCAGATTTAGCAGAAGCTAATTTCCATCTGTGGTCTATCCAGCTGCTAACTGTATTTGAGTGAGTTAAGTCTTGGTGTAACTGAGGGGTACAATTCCCTGACTGTATTACTAGATATGATACTTACTACCACTACCTTTGTACTTTATATTCGGCCACCCAGTACTCGGCATAAATATATTATGATAAACACTCTCACGTAGATGAAACGGATCCAACACAAATGTACGAAGTCGAAGTATGTATTTATTACTACACAGCAATGGTGTGTAGAGCAAGCACTTAATCACTTAATTACATTTATGAATTGAAATAGTATGCACTTTTATGGCAAAGAGTATTCGTTGGTATATCAATAGAGAATGTCCAATCTCTGGTGGCGCAGGCGGTAAATATACGACCTGGAATAGTTAAGGAATAACAGCAATGATACTTTAATGATTATAAGACTGGATACACTAAGGGGGGTAATCCGGTCACTTGTAAGACAACAGGAGTAGGAGGGGGGGGGGGGTAGAGTCTGGCTGCCTCGTCCGGCCAAGGGTATCCTGGGTGAACCCACAGTTGTGCAGCTCGGTGCGCCAGCGATCCTTGGACCACAGATGAAAGCAGGTGGACTCTCTGTGAGCCGGCTCTCTCCGGTCCACGGGGGAGAGACGTGAAGCGACCTCGTCTTGCAGAGCGTCTCCTCACCTTGCGTCCTCTCCAGGGGGGGGGGTTCCAACACACGGCAGTGTCGGGGGTCTTTATCCATGGAATAATCACTGTACACAAAGCATAATCCGTGCCTGGGAAGGCGGGCTGTCGTCGGTAGAATAATCCGGTATACAGGTCCACTCGCTCGTCGGCTCTGGGGCTCCTCGGATGCAGTCTCACATGGGGTCGGCCACCCTGGATAAGCAGCCAGTTCTCTGCCCGAAACGATGGGGTACTGACTACGATAGTATTCTCACCGCACGAAGCACTATATATTAACAGACTATTATTAGCTTAATAGACTACGTCCAACTCGACGATATAGTGCCAAATATGACTATTCAAATATTAATATACACGATGTCTCAATACCGATGGTAGGCCGAACTTGGCCTTACTCCCACACGTGGTGTCGCGGGGAGGCTTTACGTCTGTGACTCTATTGGAGGGTAAGAAACTGGACTGAAAAGGAAGTCCTACTTTAGTAGCGCAGTATATATACGCACTATGAACAAATAGTACCGTTAGTGGTGCGGTAGCCAGATTCCTACGCGGAACTAGGACTTGTTCGTACATGTTGAGCGGTACGTTTGAACTGGGTCTGGGGGGTATGGCAGCCTGGCACCAAGGTCTCGACCAATAGTAGAATGGAGACTATTATGGGATGTTCAGTAGGCTAGAATGGATATTCAATGCATATTGTACAAGGAATATACAAGGGATATCAAGGAATATTAGAGAATATACAAATACAATTAAATATATATATATAAATAAATATATATATTCGGTTTAATCTGGCCCTTCACAACACTTGGTGTTATGGTAGACTCAGACCTAAGCTTTAAATCACAATCAACAAGTTGACAAAAACTTAATTCTTCCACCTTAGAAACATAGCTAAAGTACGGCCATTTATAAATCAAAAGGACGCTGAAAACCAGATCCATGCCTTTATCTCAAGCCAACTCGACTACTGTAATGCACTCCTTACCGGCCTCCCGAAAAAATACGATGATAACTATTTTATTGCAATGCACTATTGCATTATTTTATTCTATTTTACTAACTATTTTATTGCACTGCACTATTTTACTTTGTATCAGTGAATCATAGACGCCTGGCCATAAGAGCATTCGGAGCATCTCTGCTCTCCCACTATTGAACTTGGGGGAGCAAAGGTATGATCTTGCTCCACCCCTTTTTGATTATATGATATATCCCCCCCCAATATATAAATCTAACCATAACTACGTTATGGTTAACTGAGTTTTATAGTGAAAAGAGCAGCTTTATTGGTCAAGATTGAAGGCTCTATATTGCAGGAAATTGCACGTACAGGTTAATTAAATTAAAAAAAAATCTGTTGTGGAGGGGGTCGTGCCTGACCCCCTACAAACCACCCCTTGCCTGCCCAAAAAAAATAAAAAAAAATAAAATAAAAAAATAATAATAAAAAAAAAAAAAAAAAAAAAAAAAGGGGGGGGGGGGGCCCATCTGGGCTAAGCCCCGGATCTCCTACAATCCTAAATCCGCCCCTGGTAGTTACGACAAAATATTTCGTCTTAGCCAGATTTCGGCCTATTTAAGACATATTAGGGCTGGGAGTGGGAGTCCTCAAATTTTCTTGAGATCTTATTTGAGAGCAGATCCAAGAGTGCTGAGGAGCACTCTTAAATATGCTCTCAGCCCACGATCAAATCTCATGATTGATTGACTAATTTAAAACTTTATTACAACTTGACAGACCGTGTTCTCATAGTGATTCCTTCATGCTACATGTACAGGCCTCCTTGGAATTAATTACTTGATCATAATTAAAATAAATATGACAATATTTGTACGATAAGAAATTACGCATTTGTTGTCGGAAAAATAAATAATATGGATTCATCTGATCACAGGGCAGCTGGATTAACCATATCTGAACCAGCTATTTTGAACAAATGTATAATTACTTTAATTACTCAGATATTCAAACACAATTATGCAATTATTGTGAAATGATTGAAAATAATAATAATTTAATGCCTTCTGTGGAATTTGCGTTTCGTATTTGTTACACATCTGTTTTAATGATTAATTATATACATTTGAAAGAATGCAGGTCAACATGCAATGTATCCCATTGATTGGTATTGATTGAAAACTTTATTAACAGATTGCAGAATGGGTACAGTACAGTACAGCTCAATTACATAAGGGGATGCAGACCAGAGAAAAGATTTCGTCTTGTTTACATCAGGGTCCCCCATTTTTAATTCATCATAACATATATGACACACACGACACAGATAGACAGTACTGCTACATCTATACATTTATGACATACCAGATTTGCAAATACAGTACTGTTTGTGATACAAAAAGAGTCCAGAAAAGAGAGTACATTTGACGTAGAAACTGTTGGAGGAGGTTGGAGGGGTGGTAGACTTACACTGTACAAGCAAAACTGTACTGGAATATTGACAAAACCATACTTGGTCATTTACTGTACATTGGAGGGGGTTGATATAGCTATAAACCTGCATTCCTTCGAATATATCATTAATCAATTAAACTTATATTGAAATACACTATATAGCCTATACACCAACACTGAAATGACAGTGGATAAATAAATAAGAACTAAAGCTAATCGGTGGAAATAGACTGCATTAATATTCCATAACAAGTCTTGTGTGCGCCTACGAATGAACAGTAGCCTATAGGCTTATGGAATAATAAGCCATACTGCTTCATTCATTACGCCCGCCGGCCCGTAGGCTATATATATTATATGTCATTCATTCATATACAGTACTGCGTGCGCGTGTGTGTGTGCGCGCGCGTGTGTGTGTGTGCGCGCGCGCTGCGGCAGGTGTGTACCGCGAGCTGTATATGATGCCAATACATTAATCTAATCTAGTTTTGATGGGCGCAAGCGTGATTATGAAACCTAGCCGCATTTCTCGGAGACGCTCTCTGATTGGCACTGACTGACGCTAGGTTTCGTAATCACGCGGCTCTCAAAGCACTTCCGCCATTCCATTTCACACAGCTGCGTCAACAGTTGCTTTATAAGGACTGTCGGGGGCGTGGTTTGTATGCAAATGAGCTGAACGGGAACACGCTTTGGAGTTTATGACAGAATGCCATTCTCCAAGCAGATATCAGATCATATAATTTCTGCGACCGTTTCAGCCACTTAAGACATAATCACCCCAGTCATCACACACATAATAAACCTCTCCATAAAACAGGGACACGTCCCCAAGGACTTCAAAATTGCGAGAGTGACCCCTCTGCACAAAAAAGGCAGTAAATTAGACCCAGGCAACTACCGCCCTGTTTCTATCCTTACCTCCATCTCGAAAGTCATGGAAAAAATTGTATACGAACAGGTCGAAAAATACCTTGCGGAAAAAAATCTAATCTACGAATTCCAATCTGGCTTCAGAACATCCCACTCCACTGACACATGCCTTCTCTATTTAAACGACCACATCAAACAAGAGGTGGACGCGGGCAAATACTGCGGCATGGTCATGCTGGACCTACAAAAGGCCTTCGACACTGTCAATCACACCATTCTGATTGACAAGCTAAAAGCAATTGGTTTTGATAGTCTATCAGTGAGCTGGATGCAATCCTACCTGGAGGGGAGAGAGCAGATGGTGGAGGTAAACGGTACCCTATCCCCCCCCCCTCACAGTAAACTGTGGTGTTCCACAAGGAAGCATACTAGGTCCGCTACTGTTCCTAATTTATGCAAATGACATGTCGTCAGCTTGTGACTGCAACTTGTTCCTGTTTGCGGACGACTCAGCCCTGCTGGTCTCTGACAAGAACAAGTTACAGGTTGAAAAAACCCTCAGCTCAGAACTAGGCAAAATCTGCATATGGCTCGCTGATAACAAACTATCATTACACATGGGCAAAACAGAGTCCATTCTCTTCGGTTCAAATAACAAACTCAGCAAGACCGACGGCTTCTCAGTTACAGTGGGTGACAATATTGTCACAAGGAAAGAAGATATTACCTACCTGGGTTCCATCCTAGAGGCAAATCTTTCCTGTGACAAAATGGCATCCAATGTAATAAAAAAAAGTCAACCAACGAACACGATTCTTGTACCGGATCTCCTCACTGGTAAACAAGAATACCCTGAAGACTCTAGCAGGAGCACTCATTCAAGGGTACTACGACTATGCTTGCACCTCATGGTACCAAAGCACCTCAAAGGCGCTAAAAACAAAATTACAAACATCTCAAAACAAACTGGTCAGACTACTGCTTGACCTTACTCCTAGAACCCACCTCACCCCTGCCCACTTTGACAACCTAGGATGGCTTAGAGTAGACGACAGAGTACAGCAACTTGCAATGGGCCTGGTCTACAAGATACACTACACGACCAAGGTACCCATGTACATGACAAAATACTTCCCAAAGGTCAGTGAATACCACGATCACAACACCAGAGGGAGCTCCACAAATCATGTTAAACCCAGATTCGGCTCAAACAAGGGACTAAACACGTTTCGCAATTATGCCACATCAATGTGGAACGCCCTACCCAAAGCTGTAAAGGAATGTGAATCACTACCCACTTTCAAAAACACTCTCAAAAAACACCTAAGGGAGACTGCAACTCGAAACTGGCCCCTGTAAATGTCCGAACACAACCCCCTCCAATGTACAGTAAATTACCAAGTATGGTCTTGTCAATAATCCAATGTACAGTGTTGTTTGTACAGTTGTACAGTGTCCCCCACCCACCCCTCCTAACCAACCCCCCCCCCCCCCCCCCCCCCCCCTCCTACCCAACCCCCCCCCCCCCCCCCCCCCCCACCCACCCAACCACCTCCAATGTACAGTCCCCCCCCACCCCCACCTACCCAATCCAATGTACAGTTTCTACGCCTAATGTATATACTCTTTTCTTTCTGGACTCCTTTTGTATCACAAACAGTACTGTAATTGCAAATCTGGTATGTCATAAATGTATAGATGTAGCAGTACTGTCTATCTGTATGTCATGTATGTCATATATGTTACGATGAATTGAAAATGGGGGACCCTGATGTAAACAAGACGAAAGTCTTTCTCTGGTCTGCATCCCCTTAACAATTGTATGTATTGAGCTGTACTGTACTGTACCCATTCTGCAATCTGTTAATAAAGTTTTCATTCATTCACACGTTCAGGACTCAGAGTGTACTTGTCATAGATTATGTCTCAGTGGTTCCAAGATAAGTCTTCCAGAATAAATTATATCTTTGAAAAATTTTCGGGAATGAGACCCAATGTTCTTAAGATGAACTGCATTCCCAGAGTAAACTACCTCCTCCAGTCACTGCCGATAGCAATACCTAGCAAGTATTTTAAACAATTTGACAGAATATGCAACACATTCCTGTGGAACGGTAAAAGACCCAGGATGCGTATTGGTAAACTACAACAGCCTGTGGACCAGTGATGCCACAGATTACTTGTAAAAGTAATCTGATTACTGATTACCGATTACTCCTTTAAAAAGTAATCTTAGTTACTTTACTGATTACTTGATTATCAGAGTAACTTAGTTACTTTGAAAGTAACTAGGTTACGAAGTCGTCCCCCCTGCTGCTGCCACAACATAAGAATGACAAAAAAAATTTGTAAAATGTACTCAGTTTGAGTAAAATGTACTAATAGGGCAGGTAGGCCTATCTTGCTATCTATAGATCTATAGATTTCACAAAAGATAAATGGTCAATAACACCACATGTAGGCTGATATGTAGCCTACCTTTGAGGCCTGCCCCATTCAGATATGGTTCTACGTTATTATTATTTATTATTGTGTGAATGAATGAATGAAAACTTTATTTAACAGATTGCAGAATGGGTACAATACAGTACGGCTCAATACATACAATTGTTAAGGGGATGCAGACCTGAGAAAGACGTTTGTCTTGTTTCCATCAGGGTCCCCCATTTTCAATTCATATAGACATTTATGACATACACAACATACATGACATTTATGGCATAGGGACATATAGGTATTTAGTACTGATACATTTGTGACATAAGCGGTATTCAAATATACAGTACTGTTACCCCTAGATCCTGACAGAGTATATACATATGATGGGGAGGGGACTGTACATTAGGAGGGGGTGGGTGGGTGGGAGGGAAATATACATACGGCGGGGAGGGAATATATATACTGCAGTGTTGTCAGTGTGCTACTGACAACCTACATACTGCAGTATGGTGTTCCATGTTCATGAATAGTGCAATGTAAAAGATGTTTAACTCAAAGGTGGAACATACTGTTTGGCTGGTGCAGCTCCGACTCCGAGTCCTGTAGAAGTCGATGGTCGTGCTGTGCTGTATATTCCATATGCGGTAGACAGTATTTTGTTTCCTCCGCAAAGTGAATGTTTTTTTCACCCGGCTTAGTTTACACAAACGTTAAGTAGACTAGTGAACTTCCAGTGCAATAAAGCGTTACGAGCGCGAGCGTCTCCCTGCTAGCTCGCAGGTCAGCCTGATAATAACAATAACAGCCGCGCCCACCAGCATGGTACAACACGCGAGGTTGCGTGCTGTGACGTCACTCCCCAATACAAGGAAAAGCTTTCCAAACGTATATTTGACTGTCGAAAACGAAAGAAAATACTGCATTCCGCCTGCATTATGATGAGATAGTAACGAAATAGTAACGCACAGCCACTTGGACAAGTAACTGCAATCAGATTACTGGCTTGTAAAGATTAACGCGTTAGATTACTATTTTCGGGGGAAAGTAATCAGATTACAATAACGCGTTACTTAGTAACGCGTTAGTGGCATCACTGCTGTGGACAGAGGTGGCCTGGGTCTCCCCAAATGATCACTATATCATTACGCTTACAGGTTCAGGCATATGACACAGTGGGCCCTGCCCCCTGAGAGAGCGCCTCCATGGTACATAATGGAGCAGTCGGTATATACACTGCTGCCCCCGCTGTCGTATATCACAGCTAAATTACCACCAACTGCCCGAACTCACCCTATTATCTCTCACTTACAGGCCGTATGGAGGAAGGTGTCTCGCATCTTCCATATCAATCCAAATTTAAGCCTGTCAGCAGGTATATGGGCTAACCCCAAACTGTGTATAAGCAGATCCCCCTTTATGTGGAAGGAATGGATAGACAAAGGCATCCTCACCCTGGGGGACCTCTATGAAGACGATGCATTAACCTGTTAAGCCTTAAGGTCCCCCTATATTATGCTTTTCTTTATCATAAATCGATCAATAGAGACCGTATTCGATCCCCAATTATCATATCATGGGGTATCATTGGAAAGCCACACTCATTGGCTACAACCCTGTGCATTTTCGAGATCGCCAAATGATTGACGGAGCTAGAGCCCCGGGAGTCGGGGGTGGTAATGTGTACTTTTGCGTACTTTCGGGCACGCCTCACATACCAGCATGTAACTCGAGAACCGCTGAACGGATTTTGTCACCTGAAAGGGCAATCGACAGGCAACAAATAGGGCTTTAATTCTATCTATATATTGTATTAAAAGAAATGCACACCCGATCCACTAGAGGTCGGCAAAGAATCGTCCACATGTGGGCCCTTGGATGTTAAGAGGTCAATGTTTTTAAATATTTTTTTTGTAGCCAAGAGTAAAGACCATAACCCTATTTTAATGTGTTCTGGAATAATCCTGAACGCTTTCAGAGGAATGGATTCTTCCCAAACCGCCTTCTAGCAGCAAACCTACGTCATGCCTTAGTGACTTCCAAGGGCATCAAACTCGTGATACAAGCATGAGCACAAGGCGTCCTGTCCCCAGACAAGGCCATCATGGCCACCAGCAACCCGCTTGATCAAATGTCCCCAAGAGCGCTAATCAAACCAGCTCATCATGCACTAGAGGAGATGGACAATCTGCTAGCACCAAAAAGTGTATTAAATGAATAGTACAAACACCATGCCATCTTTCAAAACATACCGGTAATCTTAACCAGCCAATGGCATGGTAAAAGCTATAACAGATATACACCATCAATGCGTTCACCTGCTATTAACCTCAAAGCCATCAAGGTCAAGCCAAAGCAGACCTCCTCTAAAGAAGTCCAGCTAATAAAATTAGCCCTCCTAAATGTCAGATCATTGAATAATAATTTTTTTTTAGTAAATGATCTGATTAAAGAAAATAACTTAGATTGCATTTGCCTAGTAGAGACATGGCTAAATAATGACACAGCTACATCAATAATGATTGAGGCTTCTCCACCAGACTATAATTTTTATCAAATACCCAGAAAAAATAGAAGGGGTGGCGGAGTTGCAGCAATTTTCTCCTCAAAACTCTTGTTTAGCGAGTTCATGTCGATGGAATATCTTGCCATTGAGCTGAAAACAGAATCAATCATTATTGTCACGATTTACCGACCGCCCAGACACTCACTGTAACTGAGGGGTACAATTCCCTGACTGTATTACTAGATATGATACTTACTACCACTACCTTTGTACTTAATATTCGGCCACCCAGTACACGGCATAAATATATTATCATGAACACTCTCACGTAGATGAAACGGATCCAACACAAATGTACGAAGTCGAAACAGGTCTTTATTTCTACACAGCGATGGTGTGTAGAACAAGCACTTAATCACTTAATTACATTTATGAATTGAAATAGTATGCACTTTTATGGCAAAGAGTATTCGTCGGTATATCAATAGAGAATGTCCAATCTCTGAAGGCGCAGGTGGTAAATATACGACCTGGAATAGTTAAGGAATAACAGCAATGATACTTTAATGATTATATACTAGATACACTAGAGGGGGTTAATCCGGTCGCTTGTAAGCCGACAGGAGTAGGAGGGGGGGGGGGGTAGAATCCGGCTGCCTCGTCCGGCCAAGGGTATCCCAGGTGAACCCACTGTAGTGCCGTTCAATGCGCCGGCGATCCTTGGACCACAGATGAAAGCAGGTGGACTCTTTGTGGGCCGGCTCTCTCCGGTCCACGGGGGAGAGACGTGATGCGACCTCGTCTTGCAGAGCGTCTCCTCACCTTGCGTCCTCTCCAGGGGGGGGGGTTCCAACACACGGCAGTGTCGGGGGTCTTTATCCATGGAATAATCAAAGTATACAAAGCATAATCCGTGCCTGGGAAGGCGGGCTGTCGTCGGTAGAATAATCCGGTATACAGGTCCACTCGCTCGTCGGCTCTGGGGCTCCTCGGGTGCAGCTTCACATGGGGTCAACCACCCTGGGTAAGCAGCCAGTTCTCTGCCCGAAACGATGGGGTACTGACTACGGTAGTATTCTCACCGCACGAAGCACTATATATTAACAGACTATTATTAGCTTAATAGACTACGTCCAACTCGACGATATAGTGCCAAATATGACGATTCAAATATTAATATACACGATGTCTCAATACCGATGGTAGGCGAACTTGGCCTTACTCCCACACGTGGCGTCGCGGGGAGGCTTTACGTCTGTGACTCTATTGGAGGGTAAGAAACTGGACTGAAAAGAAAGTCCTACTTTAGTAGCGCAGTATATATACGCACTATGAACAAATAGTCCCATTAGTGGTGCGGTAGCCAGATTCCTACGCGGAACTAGGACTTGTTCGTACATGTGGAGCGGTACGTTTGAACTGGGTCTGAGGGGTATGGCAGCCTGGCACCAAGGTCTCGACCAATAGTAGAATGGAGACTATTATGGGATGTTCAGTAGGCTAGAATGGACATTCAATGCATATTGTACAAGGAATATACAAGGGATATCAGGGAATATTAGAGAATATACAAATACAATTAAATATATATATATAAATAAATATATATATTCGGTTTAATCTGGCCCTTCACAACAGCCACCCCCTGAATAGGTCCCAGACCTAATCAGTTAAACAGAGACAGATTAATCGCGTTGTCTATTTACACATAAGGGTTTGCTGTAGGGGTCAGTCAACTTCACAAAGTCATAGGGTTATAGGGTCATGGTCATCATCGATTGTGTCTGGGAGTCGAGGCAGTTCTATGAGCCTTGCCACGGGACGGGTGTAAGTGCGACCCTGGACGAGCACTTCAGCTGCTTGGACCTTGCCGTCGGCACCGGTGATCACTTTGCTTACGCGGCCGGCCGGCCACATAGCTCTGGGCAGTGATTGATCAATAATCATGACGACTGTTCCTTCTGTCAAATTGTCTCTCTCCTTTACCCACTTCTGGCGGGTCTGTAGAGACGGTAGGTAGTGCAGTAGGAAACTGTTCCAAAACCTGTCGGCTAATACTTGGCTGTACCTCCACATTCGTCGGCCGTTCGCTTCTTCAGGCCGGTACATTGTCTGGGGTAATGCAGGATCAGGAGTGTGTTGGGGGTAACTGGGTCGATATCCGCCACATCACTGGAGACATATCCGAGGGGCTTCGAGTTAAGTACTCCCTCAATCTCCGTGAGGACTGTCATTAGGACTTCTTCCGCCACAGTCTGGGCCCCAAGTACTGCGTACAGGGCTGTCTTTATGGAGCGCACTTCTCGTTCCCAAGTGCCACCGAAGTGGGGTGCGTTTGGGGGGTTGAATTGGAAATCAACCTGTGCTGGAGCGAGGT
The DNA here is from genome assembly GCF_963971535.1 of Notolepis coatsorum. Classification (NCBI taxonomy): domain Eukaryota; kingdom Metazoa; phylum Chordata; class Actinopteri; order Aulopiformes; family Paralepididae; genus Notolepis; species Notolepis coatsorum. The sequence goes on along the minus strand of NC_140177.1, from coordinate 63,461,396 downwards.
GGGTCTTAAGTTCTGGGCCCATAGCTTGGAAGCTCTCTCTCAGCTCTCTTTCGCCGCCTTTGAAGTTTGTCCCATGATCGGACAATAGGGTAGACGGTCTTCCTTTCCGTGATGTGAATCTTCGGAAGGCCATAAGGAATGAGTCTGTGCTCATGGTCGGGAGAAGCTCGATGTGTATCGCTCTGGTGGTCATGCATTTGAATACAATACCCCACCGCTTCTCGGTTCCTCTTCCTTTCTTTATGTGCAGCGGGCCAAAGCAGTCCATACCCGTTGAGTGGAATGGCTTGTCACCGATTCGGAGGCGACATGGAGGAAGGTCAGCCATCCTTGGTATGCTGGGCTGCGCGCGCCACTTGCGGCAGTCTAGACATGTTCGCTGGAAGCGTCGTACCGCCTCTCTTCCTTGTAGGATCCAGTAACGACGTCTGATTTCCGCGAAGACTCTTTCTGCGCCTGCGTGATGTACATCCTCATCGTATTTCTTTATAATCAGCTCTGTGACCTTGTGTCGGCTGTTCAATACGATCGGGTATTTAATGTCATCCGGTAGATTGGGGGCTCTGCGTAGGCGACCACCCACTCTGATGAGGGTATGAGCGTCGCTCTCGGGGGCCAGGTGAATTAATCTGCTGTCGGATGGGACGGGCTTTCCTCCCTGTAGACAGGCCAATTCATCGGGGAACGAGTCTCTCTGGGCTCGCTGCAGTAGAAGCAATTCTGCTTCCTCGTAGTTAGCTGCTGACATATCAGCGGGGGACTTGCACTCCGGGTGGTACCGCAGGAATGTTCTTTGTTGTGCACTCTCTATGGACGTGCAATCGTCTATGTTAGGGTCGGTGGAGGCTACGGTGCTCAATCCACAGAACACAGACTTCTTATTTTCCACCTCCTCTGGACTTGCTTCCCTCGGGATAGGCATGGGCCACTGTCCTTCCGGGAGTCTTAGGAATGCGGGGCCGTCACTGTAGACATTGCGACGGGTGAGGTCATCCAGGGGCATCCCCCGGGTGATGACGTCAGCTGGGTTCTGTTTTGTATCAACGTAGCGCCACTCTGTTTCTCCGGTTAACTCTTCGGTTAAGTCTTGAATCTCGGTGACTCTGACTCCCACGAAGACTTTGTACTTGCATGAGTCCGATTTGATCCAGGCGAGTACCGTCGTGGAATCTGACCACAGGATTGTTCTAGACACCGGTATGGTGAGCTCACGTTGGATGAGCGTGGCTAGGTGCGCTCCGGCTAGGGCTGCGCAGAGCTCTAGACGTGGGATAGATTGTTGCTTGCGTGGGGCTATTCTCGAGCGGGCGAGGACAAATGCTGTGTAGATCTCTCCCCCCTGGTCTTGGGCCCGCAAGTAGGCTACTGATCCGTATGCGACCTCTGAGGCGTCACTGAAGACGTGTAAGTCCATTTTACATGTCTCTGGCCTCACCGTGGGTGGGAAGTAGCTTCGGCGCATATTAACGCCTGGGAGTGAGTGGAGCTCCATCTCCCACTCTCTCCAGGTGGATGCAAGGTGTGCGGGAATGGGGTCGTCCCAGCCCTGGTCCTTGTCCCACAATGCTCGTACAATCATTTTTGCCCTGGTGGTGTACGGTAGAATACATCCTAGCGGGTCATATTGTCGGGCGAGTGTTGTGTACACACTCCGTCTGGTGGTCGGCGCCGCCGCCGGCCTTCCCTGCTCCGTAGTCAGGGGCTTGTGTCTGTAGTGAAGCGAATCTGTTTTGAATCGCCACACCAATCCCAGGGTCATCTCCTGGGCTTCTCCCGGGATTGTAGCCATCCAGGTCTCGCTGCTGGCTGCCTTGTCCTCGGAGGAGAGGCTGCGCAGTACTTGCGGATCGCTGCTGGCCCACTGCCTGAGATCAAAGCCGCCTTTGATCAATGAGGCGCGGAGTTTAATCAGGAGAGCCTCGGCTTCTTCCTGGGTTGAAAGGCTTTGTAGACAGTTGTCTACGTAGAAGCTGTTCTTCACGCTGTGTCGGACCTCTTCGTCCGCTGCTGGGTCCTCTGCTACATGTTTCTGTAGTGCAAATGTCGCACAGCAGGGGCTGCACGTTGTTCCGAAGGGGAGGACTTCCCATTGGTAGATGGCTGGGTGCTCATCTCCTGGCTTCTCTCTCCATAGGAACCGTAACAGGGGCTTGTCCGCCTCTACTAATCTCACCTGCAGGAACATTCCTTTAATGTCCCCGCTGATGGCCACCTTTTCCTGGCGGAAGCGGAGTAGAACGCCGAGTAGGGAGGGGCCGAGTGTGGGACCGGGCAGTAACTCTTTATTTAGATTTTGGGATCCGATCTGGTAGCTGCAGTTAAATACTATGCGGTCTTTACCGTTGTGATGGACCTTGTGGTGGGGCACGTACCACGATTCAGTGGTCTGGTCAGCCTCTTTAATGTCCATCTTTGTGACGTGTCCCGCTGTGATGAGCTTCTCAATCTCAGCGCGGTATACACTCTCTTGGGCGGGGTTCTTGGCTAAGCGCCGCTCCGTGTTCAGCAGGTACCGTTCTGTGGCGTCTGTCTTGGCGTGGAAAGTAGGCATTCCTTCTCGCCGCAGGAGTGGCGTGGCGTATCTCAACACGCCGTTGACCGGGACTCTCTTGGTCCCTGTCTCGAGGAGGTGAATTGCGTAAATGTCATCTTTAGAGCGAATGTCTTTCTTTCCGTTCTTAAAGGGCATTTGTTCCAAGGTCCATAACCGCTCTACGTGTTGCAGGAGTGCGGTTTCTCCCTCTGTGACTCGGGAGTGGAGACATCTAGTGGCTGTACTTCGGTTGAGAGATTTGGCGAGCGGGCCTTGGAGAGTCCATCCCAAACGGGTCTCGACTGCTGCAGGACAGCCTCGGGGTCCGGTATGAACCCGGTCTATCGGGACAATGAGGTCTGCATGGTCGGAGCCTATCAACAGGGTCGGCATAGCATTGTCTATGAGCGGGATCGGTAACTTGCGCAGATGTGCATATTTCTCCATCAGCTTGGCGACGGGGTATGTGTACCGCGACAGTCCTATTTCTTGGCTGGTGAAAGCGTCTGCAATCTGGTACCGTCGCTCAGGCTGGCCGCTTGCTGCGATAGAGAATGAGACATTCTCGCCCTTTATCGTCTTCAAATCTCGTCTTATTGTCCGAATTGTCATTTGGGTTTCGCTTCCCCGCAGCCCTAGCTGGGCCGCAGCGGAGGCGAGCAGCAGGGTCTTCTCTGACCCGTCATCGAGGACGGCGTAAGTGTCCAGGACTTTATTCTGGTAGCTTAGTGTCACACGCACTACTTTTAGGAGTACTCGGGCTCCACTGCTGCTGGCGGGATCGATGTACATGACGCTCGCTTTGCGGCTGGATGGTGCAGGTGAAGGGCGCCGTCTGTTACTGTCGTGAAGTATGTCCAGATGGGCTCCATCGCACTTGGTGCACCTTTTCTTTAAGCGGCATTCGGCTGCCATGTGTGAGCGCGCACAGCGAAAACAGCGCTTGTTGGACTTTATCCATTGACCTGCTTCCTCTGCGTTCAGCTTGGGGAAGGAGTCACATTGCGCTAGCCAGTGTTCTTTCTCACAGTAGGGGCACACTATCTTCCACTTCTCCGTTCTGGAGGGGGTACTGTGGCTCCTGCTGCTCGGTACTGACTCTGATTGGTGCATCACAGTCACCGATCTTCTTCCATCATTTAGTCGTCTGGTTCCTTCTCTGGAGCCAGGGGTGCTCCGTCCGAATGTATCTAGCCGTAGGCTGCTGACTTCTCTCGCCAGGAAGTCTGCTAGATCGAGGAGGTTCGGTTCGGGGCCATTCGGGTCTCTGTGGTCCCTCTGCCGCCTAAAGCGCTCCTGACGAGCGGGCGGCAGCTTCTCCAGGATCCTTTCCACATTTGAGTTGGCGTAAAGTTCATGCCTCCCCTTCTCTCTTTGCGCTCCCAACATCCCTACCAGGGACTGCACTCTGATGGACAGGTCGTCCAGTGCTCGATTGTCTATTGCTGGGGGTAAGCGGTCGATGTGTCGGATCTCCTGGATCACGTAATCCCATATGCGCCCATACCTCTGGTCCAATGCTACCAGCGCTGCTGTGTATGGGGTGGTGGAAGTCGCGTAGGCGAGCGCTATATTATGTGCGCGGGGTACCTTTAAGTGCTTCAGTAGGATGGCGTATTTGTGGCGTTCATCCAATACATCCACCAACATGGTCTCCAGACACATGCGGAGTTCTGTATACTGGGCCCGGTTCTCTTGGGTGAAGTCGGGTACCATAGGCGTGCCAATGTATGACGCTGACTGTGGATACATCGGCGAGCGTTGGGGGAGAGGCCTCCTAGGCGAGTCTCCTCCCGCTCCTTGGTATGGGCTGGTACCGGCAGTGTACCATGGCCCGCTTGTCCAGGTGCTGTTCCTCGGTGCGGGTCGTGCGTCGTGCTCACCCGTGTATAGAGTCGGGGGTCTGTAGCGCAGCTCCGCGGGAGTATAGCCTGGGCTGTACCGGACCTCCTGGTCCGGTAGAGTACTGTGCTGTCTTCGGGCGTGGTTCTCCTCCTCTTCCTCTTCGTCTTCAGTTAGGTCATCCAGTGCTTGTAGTCTCTGGTTTAGCCTCTCCACAGGATATGCTGCTCCTTCCCGGTTGCTAGGTCTCGCTTGGACCGGTGGGGGGAGGTGGTCTGTGGGGGGTATAGACCTCGTCTGTTGGTCAAGTTCAGGGTTGTTTACTCGGCTAGGGGATGCCGCCCTGGAGGTGTGTCTAGACGAGTTCCTGGAGCCTCTGGCGGAGGGAGAGGGTGTTGTCCGTCTGATCAGCTGTTCTATTAGTTGCAACTGCTGTCTGTCGCGCGCTGCGTCCCGTTGAGCACCGGCTCGTTCTCGGGCCACATTCTCTTCCATCTGAATGCGTCTTATTTCTAGACGTATCTGCTCGTGTTCGCTTCGCTGCTGGATCTGCAGTCGGTCGCGTTCAGCAGCGGCGTTCAGGCTGATGAGGAAGGCCTGCTGTAGGGTCCTCTCTGCCTCGCTGGGAGAAGGCGGTTGTATAGGGGAGCCTTCCCTCGGGGTACTCCTTGCGGAGCCTTGGAGCTCTATCTCCACGGTGCTCTCCCCGTCTTCTTCCGTGCCGAGTTCTCTCTCGGTAGCGTTGTATTCCTCCCGGGACTCATCGGGGACTACTTCTTCAGTACTGGCGGGGTGTGAAGTCATGTCTGGTTCCCACTGGTCCCCACCGTGAACTTGGTTAGTTACATTAGAGCCCGTAGGGGCCTCTATGGTCGGGGTAGTCTGGGCGTTGGGGTTAGACATACTTTTACTTTCTAGTTTTACCGCGTTTACTGTTAGTAGAAGACTAGGTTGTTGACTGACAGCGTAAGCCTCTAAGTACTGAGGGAGCCGTCGTTCGCGCTGTGGGCGTTGGTTAGGAGGATCGTTTCGTGGAGTGTTCATCATAGGCCATTTCAATATTAATAACACTATATTAATATTCCACTAATTACCATCCGGCTCGAAGGACCAATTGTAACTGAGGGGTACAATTCCCTGACTGTATTACTAGATATGATACTTACTACCACTACCTTTGTACTTAATATTCGGCCACCCAGTACACGGCATAAATATATTATCATGAACACTCTCACGTAGATGAAACGGATCCAACACAAATGTACGAAGTCGAAACAGGTCTTTATTTCTACACAGCGATGGTGTGTAGAACAAGCACTTAATCACTTAATTACATTTATGAATTGAAATAGTATGCACTTTTATGGCAAAGAGTATTCGTCGGTATATCAATAGAGAATGTCCAATCTCTGAAGGCGCAGGTGGTAAATATACGACCTGGAATAGTTAAGGAATAACAGCAATGATACTTTAATGATTATATACTAGATACACTAGAGGGGGTTAATCCGGTCGCTTGTAAGCCGACAGGAGTAGGAGGGGGGGGGGGTAGAATCCGGCTGCCTCGTCCGGCCAAGGGTATCCCAGGTGAACCCACTGTAGTGCCGTTCAATGCGCCGGCGATCCTTGGACCACAGATGAAAGCAGGTGGACTCTTTGTGGGCCGGCTCTCTCCGGTCCACGGGGGAGAGACATGATGCGACCTCGTCTTGCAGAGCGTCTCCTCACCTTGCGTCCTCTCCAGGGGGGGGGGTTCCAACACACGGCAGTGTCGGGGGTCTTTATCCATGGAATAATCAAAGTATACAAAGCATAATCCGTGCCTGGGAAGGCGGGCTGTCGTCGGTAGAATAATCCGGTATACAGGTCCACTCGCTCGTCGGCTCTGGGGCTCCTCGGGTGCAGCTTCACATGGGGTCAACCACCCTGGGTAAGCAGCCAGTTCTCTGCCCGAAACGATGGGGTACTGACTACGGTAGTATTCTCACCGCACGAAGCACTATATATTAACAGACTATTATTAGCTTAATAGACTACGTCCAACTCGACGATATAGTGCCAAATATGACGATTCAAATATTAATATACACGATGTCTCAATACCGATGGTAGGCGAACTTGGCCTTACTCCCACACGTGGCGTCGCAGGGAGGCTTTACGTCTGTGACTCTATTGGAGGGTAAGAAACTGGACTGAAAAGAAAGTCCTACTTTAGTAGCGCAGTATATATACGCACTATGAACAAATAGTCCCATTAGTGGTGCGGTAGCCAGATTCCTACGCGGAACTAGGACTTGTTCGTACATGTGGAGCGGTACGTTTGAACTGGGTCTGAGGGGTATGGCAGCCTGGCACCAAGGTCTCGACCAATAGTAGAATGGAGACTATTATGGGATGTTCAGTAGGCTAGAATGGACATTCAATGCATATTGTACAAGGAATATACAAGGGATATCAGGGAATATTAGAGAATATACAAATACAATTAAATATATATATATAAATAAATATATATATTCGGTTTAATCTGGCCCTTCACAACACTCACCAATATTTATACAGGAGCTCTCTGAACTGATCTCATTATGTGTTACCGGATATGATAAGGTGATCCTAAATGGAGACTTGAACATCCATTTTAATAAGAAAACAGACTCCAAAACTATAGAGCTAGAAAATCTACTGGATAGCTTTGACCTAACACAACATATAACAAATGCAACTCACAAGCTTGGAAATACATTAGACTTAGTTATAACAACAACTGGGCTAAGCATAACAAATGTCTCAATAACTGAATTACCTGTCTCCGACCATCACTGTATATCTTTTGATACTCAAATAACCCTTACTAAAACAAAAAAATAAATCATAGTTAAAAAGAGGCTCCTAAACGACAAGGCTGAATCAAAGTTCATTAATCTTATCAGATTACATGAACCACACAATCATGACAGCTCTCTAAATGAAATGGTAGAAAATCTCAATGATGCACTGTCATCTGTATTCGATTCTGTCGCCCCACTAAAAATGAAAAAGAAAAAAACCAGAGCCTCGCCCTGGCTGAACTATAATGCTGTCAACAAAGAAAAAAGGAAATGTCATGCAGCAGAGCGAAAATGGAGAAAAACTAAAAACACCACATGCTGTGATATATACAAAGATGCTTTAACTGCTTATAATAAAACCATCCGCTTAGCAAGGAAAGACTACTTCTCTAAAATCATTACAGAAAATGCTGGAAACTCCAGAATCCTTTTTTCCACTATTAACCTACTACTCAACACTGCCCCTACACCTCCTCAGTCATCAACGGTTAAGTGTGAAGAACTTGCACTATTCTTTAACAACAAAATAACCTTGATCAGGGCCAGCATTACTCATGATGGAAATAAAGCTGATTGCAGCAAACCGTGCAATGTAACCATGAGAAGTTTCACATGCATCACATTAGATGTACTCTGCAAAACTGGCTCAGAATGTAACTCCTCCACCTCAGACATTGACCCTATGCCTACAGCTTTCTTCAAACGGGTGTTTAATAGTGTTTCAAGCCCTGTGCTAGATATCATAAATACTTCCCTTAGAACTGGTATTTTCCCAGATGCCTTTAAAACAGCAGTTGTAAAGCCATTACTAAAAAAACCTAACTTGGATAGTAATGAAATGGCAAATTATCGTCCAATATCCAACCTACCATTCATTAGCAAAGTACTTGAAAAGATAGTTTCAGTTCAAATAAATTCCTTTCTTGAAGAAAACAACATCTTAGAAGAATTTCAGTCGGGATTCAGAAAATATCATAGCACTGAAACTGCCCTCACCAAAATAATCAGTGACCTCAGGCTAAACTCTGACGAGAATAAGATCTCCATCCTTGTCCTGCTAGATCTCAGTGCAGCATTTGATACAATCGATCACGATATTCTAATCGATCGTCTTGAAAACCTTGTCGGTTTCTCAGAACATGTACTAAGCTGGTTCAAAACATACATCAGAGGGAGGAAATTCTATGTTAGACTAGGAGAGCACATGTCTGATATATACGACAACAACTATGGAGTTGCACAAGGGAGTTGCTTAGGTCCTTTACTCTTCTCCCTTTACATGTTACCGCTGGGTGATATCATCAGAGAACATAATGTAGATTTCCATAGCTATGCGGATGATACACAACTGTACATATCTGCTGAACCAAATGATACAGCGATCAGCTCCATTACAGACTGCTTACTGGCAATAAATAAATGGATGAGTAAGAACTTCCTGAAACTAAATGAGAACAAAACTGAAATTCTAATTATCGGCCCCAAAACTAAAAAAGAAACGTTAATAAAGAACCTAGGAGGACTAACCCCTTGGATCAAATCTGAGGTCACTAGTCTCGGGGTTATCATAGATTCAGAACTGAACTTCAATTCTCATATTAGCAAAGTAACGAAAACATCGTTCTTCCATCTCAGAAATATAGCAAAAGTACGACCATTTATTAATCAGAACGATGCTGAGAAGCTAATTCATGCATTCATATCTAGCCTTTTAGACTACTGTAATGCACTTTTCACAGGTCTCCCTAAGAAAACCACAGAGAGGCTTCAGCTAATCCAAAACTCCGCAGCCCGACTGCTAACTAGAACCAAAAGGAGAGAGCACATTAGTCCAGTCTTAGCTGCTTTACACTGGCTTCCTGTAACATTTAGAATTGACTTTAAGGTCCTTCTCCTTACATACAAAGCTCTAAATGGACAGGGACCTAGCTACATCACCAACACTCTAATAAATTACACGCCAGCAAGAACACTGCGATCATCAGCTGCTGGACTACTAGAGGCTCCCAGAAACAGTCAAAAGAGGATCGGTAATGCAGCCTTTATCAACTATGCCCCAAAACTGTGGAACAAACTACCCCAAAACATCAGGGAAGCCAACTCGCTAGACATCTTCAAAAGACAGCTTAAAGACATCTCTTTGCTCAGGCATTTCAATGACTTACCTGCACTATTCTTACCCTGCCTACTTTACTATGCTAATTTTATCTTATTTTACACTGCCTATCAAATTCATGTGTCGGTTATCACACTTTTTACTTCTTACTGATGACTATTTTTAAACTTAATCATTTTAAACTACTTTATTATTTGTATTACTGAATAGAGAGCCTATTAGGATGCTAGATCCTAATGTGAAACATTGTGATTTACCATACCCTGCCTATCAAATTCATGGGTCGGTTATTGCACTTTTTACTTCTTACTGAAACACTGTGATTATTTGTATTACTGAATAGAGAGCCTATTAGGATGCTAGATCCTAATGTGAAACACTGTGATTTACCATACCTTGCTATGCTCGCTCATGCCTGTATTTTTTATGTCTGTTCTATTTTATAATTTTTAGACTATTTTTAAACTGAATCATTTTAAACTATTTTTATTATTTGTGTTACTGAAAACTGTAAGCGGAGAGCCTATTGGGATGCTAGATCCTAATGTGAAACACTGTGATTTGCCATACCTTGCTACCTGTCTATCTTTTTATGCCCGCTTATGCCTATTTTTTACTGTTGTGAAGCACTTTGAACTGCAACCTCTGTATGAAAAGTGCTATACAAATAAAGTTATTATTATTATTATTATTATTATTATCAAAAACAGTAGTCAAAGTGTATATTTTCATTTTTACCGATGTTTTATACGATTTATCGGAAATACAAATGTATCTGAAAATGCTAATTATCGTAAAAAATGCAAGAAATGACTAAATCCAGATTCAACCCTGCCATTGGAAAGAGGAGCATTTTCCCTATCCATAGATGTATGATTTGGCCATAATAAGGTCAAAGTCAAGTTCAAGGTCAAATATGAATTCATAATTAAAGTCGATTATCATTCATTACTGTATCTACAAATCCTTCTGTTTAATCATCTTCCCGCGGTTCATTTGTTTAGATTTTTTGTACACATGATCTCAATAAGGTGGTGAATGAGCTCAGTGAGCATTTTCTCCTACCCGTATACATTTTTGATCAGCATCATCAAAATCATAAATCATAATTAATCATAATTAATTTATTCATTACAATTGAATAATTACTAGTAACAGACACAATATTTCTGACACTGGAAATACATACCCCCAGGTCCCTAGATGTTCCTAGATACCAAGAACATGCAAATTGACCTTGCAGAAGTGGAGCAATCTTCCATTTACTTAGGCATGTACCTTTAGGCGAAAAAAGGTCTACAGATTAACAGGTTAAAATCATTTGAAAAACTGATCCAACAATATCATCTGGCCAACAATCAATTTGAGATATTTACAATTGAGGCATCTTCTCATAAGCACATTTGGCTCTCCACAGACCCTCCCCCAGGGTACAGATCTGCTTAAAAAGATGTTTGGGTTGGGTTGGGACATGAGGCCTCTGTTTATTATTCCATGTTTATCGACAGGGAGGGCAGGGGGATCTCCTCTGCTCTCAAAATAGTCTGGGAAAAGGACTTAGGTGTGAGGATTGGTTCTTTCCCCACCACAGGCTTCCTAAAGTACTGTGATGATTGGTCCGCTCCTCACCCACACGCTCCGTTCCTTTAAGGTATTTTGTTAATTAATTGCATTCCCCGCCACACGCTTCTTTCCTGTAAGATGCCGTGTTGATTGGTGCTCTCCCCACCACACGCTTCTGGAGCAATGATCAATTTCATCCCGCAGCTGTCACAGCTTGTCATTAGCGCCCCGTGGCTTTATATACCCTGATCTCCCTAATATCGATGTTGGATCGTTTTGAATATTCCCTGCATCTGCCTGTTCTTTCCCGTCGCTGTTCCCTGTCTGTTGCTCCCCAGGACTCTCGTGAAGTATCCCTGTTGGAGAACCTGATTTCCCCGTACGAAGCTGCGCCTCGTTTATCTGCCCGCTTTACGCGTTGCGCTCTGGTGAGTTTTTGGAAACAGTTCTTTTTGGATCACCCGTTTTTTGTGTGTTTGTGAAACACCGAAGAGATCCCATTTTTGTTATACTGTTCTCACCTATTTTTTGTTGGATTACCTTATTGTTTTTTCTCTGGACTCTGCTAACTGTGTGTATCACACCGAAGATCAAGTCACTTGGATATTTGTTTGGATCAGTCACCTCTCCGTTTCTGTTGTGCGCTGAGCTAACTGGGATTTCTCTCTCTCCCTCCGTTTCCACCTGGAGTGTATGCTGGGAGGATCTGCAGAGCGGCTCAGACGTCACCAGCTAATTCCTCACCATCACCTACTGGGAGAATCTGCAGAGCCGCAAACATTCTTCACATGCCAGATTCCCCGTTTGTTCTGTTGCTCAACCAAATTCTATCTTGCGACTCCGAGAATAAACACGCCCTTGCTTTGGCTAACTCTGAAACAACTCTCTCTGTGCCGTTGCGCTTGGGGTCGGTTACAAACCCTAACATTAGGGGTCACATTTGAGGAGGAGGACTGGGATAGAATCTCGGAGATCCCCAAACAGGTGTCCAGGGATATTAGAACAAGGCTAATACAATTCAAGATCTTCCACCGCATTTATTGGACCCCCTCTAGAATGTATAGACTGGGCCTGAAAGAGAACCCAGATTGCTGGAAATGCCAGACAGGGGAGGGGGACCTAGTACATGCACTTTGGTCATGTCCGAAAATCACAGATTTCTGGAGTAACATCCATGACTACATCACAGAGGTCACAGGGAAGGAGTTTGAGTTCTGTTCTGGTTTATATATCCTGGGGGATCCCTGCAGTCTTACCCATATCGCAAAGCCCCTAGCTGATTGGATTCAGACTAGTATTATGATAGGCAAACGGATCATAATGAGAGGCTGGAAAGCACCAGAAGGCCCATCATTCCGAGAGTGGAGTGGAGAACTGGGTAGGGTAGCTGCCTATGAGAAAATATCTTTTAGTTTAGGAGAGAACGGAGAAAAATATATTAGCAAATGGGGGAAATATCTGCAATTTCACTCACTATAAATGGAGGGGGAGCACACTTGCCTAAGACAGCGATGATGCACATGATTATATAATACCTGACAAATGCACCATGTTTATGTCGACAAGATTGGCTCTATGTATTAATATAGCTTTTAATGTAATGTAGTATTTTTTTTTGTTTTGTGTTGTTTCTTTTTGTTTTGTTATTACTTTTCATTCTATTTTCGGGTTGAGTTTTTTTTCTCGAATTTTTCGTTTTGTGTTTTTTTAATTTAAATTTTTTCTGTCTTCCCCCCATGTGGGGGGGGGTGTCATTGTAGCCTGGACGTTAGTGGTCTAGGTGTGAGTGTTGTCCTTCAGGACTGACCAATGTTGATTCACAAGATATGTCATCATTAATTTGTATTGTCCTGAAGTACTGTGTGTAAAAAGAAAAAAGAAAACTCAATAAAGTATAAGTCATAAAAAAAAGAATGCGCTGCACTCGATTCATGCGCCTACTCACCAAGTACCCACCTGGCTACTTTGCAAAACAATAGCTCAGGTCGTCAGGTGTGTTCAAATACATCCTCAGATACATTCACACAAAACTTGTGAATGAAATGTGTTACATTCCATTCCTAGAGGCAATTAGGCATCGTCTTTATTCTGTGCCCACGTGAGGGGACATTTATGCGCTGCGACTTAAACTGTGACTGTCAGTTTTAAACTGTATGGGTATCAAACAGGAGGAAAGACTGTTTTAAACTGTTTGACCTCTTCCTGTGAGATTGTGGTCTGGAACACAGCCCAATTGCTGAATACACAGGAGAGGAGATAGGAGCGTTTCAAGGGTTTTAATGAAATGAGCAACACAGGAATTGGGGGGATAGAACGGGGTTATGTTCTGTCTTGTGGCTGCCGTGGCGGCAGCGAGCGAGCAAGTGGGCCTTGTTCTTGTCTTGGGGGCTGCTGGGCTGCAGCGGGTGAGCAAGTGTTCCTCTTCGGGGACAGGAAACGTCCAGGCAGGGACGGCGGTCCTTGGGGCACAGGAGAGAACAGGTTAGAGCAAGGCAATACAAAGAGTAGATTCCAGCAGAGCTTTAGGTAGAGACGTCGTACCTGGGTAGTGGTATCTAATACCACGACAGCTTCTGGTCAGCGTCGAGGAGTAGAAGTAGGCACCTCATCAGGGGAGGATAGGGTGCAGCTGTGAAGAGTGAGGTGCCTGACCGCATGTGAATTAGGGGGATGGAGTGCAGCTGGGCTAGGTGGCGTGAAGTTAAGTGATGCTGGACGTATAAGGGTAAATGGAGGGGTGGATGGAGAAGGAGAGGATGAGGAGGAGTGTGTAGTGGATGGAGAGGGGGATGAAGAGGAGCGTGTGGAGAACGTGAGGGGAAAAGGAGGGGGAGTGAAGTATGCCCGTGCTGTGATTATGACAGGACCCCCCCCTCTACGGGCACCTCCCGGCGGCCCAGGCTTGTCAGGGTGAGCCCGATGAAAGTCCCGGATGAGACCCGGGTCCAGGATCATTGGCCGGGAGATCCAGCTCCGCTCCTCCGGGCCGTAGCCCTCCCAGTCGACCAGGAACTGGAAGCCGCGGCGCCGCACGTCCAGCAACTCCCGGACCACGTAGGCCGGGTGGTCGTCTATCACCAGCGGAGGAGGGGGCTCTGGAGCAGGGGGAGACAGGGGACTGGAGACCACCGGTTTGAGCTGGGAGACATGGAAGGAAGGGTGAATGCGCATATGGGGGGGGAGCTGGAGCTTGACAACATAGGGATTTATGAGGGACAGGATCTTGTAGGGCCCCACGAAACGGGGGGTTAGTTTCCGTGAGACGGATTTGAGTGGCAGGTCCCGAGATGAGAGCCATACCATCTGACCTGGTACATAGGCGGGAGCCGGGGTCCGGTGGCGGTTGGCGAAGCGCCGGTTCTGGTCCGTAGTGCGGAGCAGCGCAGCCCTCGTCTCCTCCCAGATCGTCCTGCAGCTGCGGAGATGGTTTTGCACCGACGGCACGGCGATCTCCTCTTCCTGGGCAGGGAACAGCGGGGGTTGGTAGCCCAAAGATGACTCGAACGGGGACTGACCTGTGGCCGCCGAAGACAGGGAATTGTGGGCGTATTCGACCCACGGCAGGAAGGTGCTCCAGCCGGAGGGGTCCCGGGCTGTCACGCAGCGGAGTGCGGATCCCAGGTCCTGGTTGGCCCGCTCCGACTGGCCGTTGGTCTGTGGGTGGAACCCGGAGGAGAGACTGACCGTGGCCCCCAGAGCCCGACAGAAAGCCCTCCAGACCTGGGATATGAATTGAGGGCCCCTGTCGGAGACGATGTCTGCCGGTATCCCATGGAGTCGGAAGACGTGGAGCACCATCAGGTCAGCGGTCTCTGCAGCAGAGGGGAGTTTGGGAAGAGCAACAAAGTGCACAGCCTTTGTGAAACGGTCAACAATGGTGAGGATGGCTGTGTTACCGTGTGAGAGGGGAAGGCCGGTGACAAAGTCCAGGGCGACGTGCGACCAGGGCCGACCGGGGACAGAAAGCGGACGAAGGAGCCCGGTGGGCGGTCGATGGGAGGCCTTCGCACGAGCACAGACGGTGCACGCCAGGACGAAAGCGCGGGTGTCCTCTCTCATGGTGACCCACCGGTGCCTCTTCAGCAGGGATAGTGTCCGGTCGATCCCAGGGTGGCACACGAACCGGGAAGCGTGAACCCACTCGAGCACCTGGGAGCGGACAAGGTCAGGGACAAAAAGCCAGTTAGGTGGACCGTTACCTGGGTCCGGCTGGGCACGCTGTGCCTCCCTGACGATGGACTGGATCTCCCAGGTGGCGGTGGCCACCAGACAGGATGTGGAGAGGATGGTGTCGGGGTGTGTGGGACCCTCCTCGGGGACGAACTGCCGGGAGAGGGTGTCTGGCTTGGTGTTCTTGGAACCAGGCCTGTAGGTCAGGGTAAAATTAAACCTGGCGAAGAACAGCGCCCAGCGAGCCTGGCGAGAGTTCAGGCGCTTGGCCGTTGAGACGTAGGCGAGGTTCTTGTGGTCCGTCCAAACCAGGAAGGGGACCTCCGATCCCTCCAGCCAGTGCCTCCATTCCTCCAGGGCTAGCTTGACCGCCAGGAGCTCTAGGTTCCCAATGTCGTAGTTGACCTCGGCTGGGGTTAGGCGGTGTGAGAAGAAGTCGCAGGGGTGCAGCTTCTGGTCGGTGACGGAGCGTTGGGAAAGAACCGCCCCCACTCCGGTGCAGGAGGCGTCCACCTCCACCACGAACTGGCGGGACATGTCCGGCTGGACGAGGATGGGTGCGGTGGTGAAGCGCCGGCGCAGCTCGGCGAAGGTGGAGTCCACTGCGTCGGACCAGACGAAGGGCACGGAAGGCGAGGTGAGTTGGGTGAGGGGCGCCGCGACCAGGCTGTAGTCCCTGATGAAGCGCCGATAAAAGTTGGCAAACCCCAGGAAGCGTTGGAGCTGTTTGACGTTGGTGGGACGGGGCCAGTCGGACACCACTCTGATCTTCTCGGGGTCCGCCCGGATCTTGCCGCCCTCAATGATGTAGCCGAGGAAGCCAATGGAGGAGATGTGGAACTCACACTTCTCCGCCTTGACGAACAGCTTGTTCTCCAGAAAACGCTGGAGGACCCGGCGGACGTGCTGGACATGCTCCTCCATGGAGCGGGAGAAGATCAGAATGTCATCTAAGTAGATGAAAATGGAGCGGTGGAGTACGTCACGGAGAACGTCATTGACGAGGGCCTGGAAGACAGCAGGGGCGTTGGTCAGTCCAAAGGGCATTACCTTGTACTCGAAGTGGCCGAGTGGTGTCTTGAAGGCCGTCTTCCACTCGTCTCCCTCCCGCATGTGGACAAGGTGATAGGCGTTCCTGAGGTCCAGTTTTGTGAAGATGGTGGCACCTTGCAGGGGCTCAAAAGCAGAGTCGATTAAAGGCAGGGGGAACTTGTTTTTTACCGTGATGTTGTTGAGGCCCCGGTAGTCGATACAGGGGCGAAGGGAACGATCCTTCTTGGAAACGAAGAAGAATCCTACGCCGACAGGAGAGGAGGAGGGGGTGATTATGCCCGAGGCCAAGGATTCGTGGACGTACTTCTCCATTGATTCTCTCTCTGGGCATGAGAGGTTGAACAGGCGACTAGCGGGGAGTGGCGCTCCAGGGAGTAAATCAATGGCACAGTCATATTGGCGATGAGGAGGCAGGGAGAGAGCCTGTTGTTTGCTAAAAAACGCTTTTAAATCATGGTAGGCAGGCGGAATTGCAGACAGATCAATGTTCTCATTGGGGGGGTGCGAACCGGCACCCTCTAGTGGCGGCCGAGCCGATTGCAGACATGCGACGTGACAGTGGGCGCTCCAGCTGGTCACCAGGCCGGTAGGCCAATTGATAACGGGGTTGTGTAACTTGAGCCAAGGCATGCCCAGGACAATGGGATTGTGGGGAGAGTTGGTAACGTGAAACCGAATATTCTCGCTGTGATTCCCGGATAGCAGAAGGCGGAGGGGTACGGTGTGGCGAGTAATCCGCGTGAGAAGTTTCCCGTTTAACCCCCGGGCGTCACAGGGTATCGGCAAGGCGTCAGTAGCGATGTTGTAACGGGAGACTACTCCGGCGTCGATGAGGTTCTCGTCGGCCCCTGAGTCAACCAGGGAGGATAACGGGAGTGATTGGTTATTTAGACACAGCGTGGCGCGGAATAGCATGTTTGGGCCGGAGCTGGGAGCGATATCAAGACTCGAACAGATGCCCAGCGCTACTGTTGAGCCCCGACGTTTGGGGCGAAGCGGGCATGAGACAACGGAGTGACCTGTTTGGCCGCAGTACAGGCATGCTCCTGTGGCAAGCCTGTGTCTGCGTTCGCTGGGGGGGAGATGTGAGAGGTCGAGATCCATGGGCTCGGAGGAACTATTTTCTTCAGCGCGGGCGGCGCGACGAGGCGGACCGGGTATAGGCGAACGAGTGGTGCTAGCTTTCTCTCGACGACGTTCCCGAAGACGCATGTCCAGTTCCCTGGCCAAATGGATTAACTCGCAGAGGGAGGTGGGTCTTTCTTTGGACGCAAGCTCGTCCTTTATAACGTTGCTCAAGCCTTGGCGGAATGCGCCTCGCAATGGTGTGTCCCCACAGTCGGAGCCGGCGGCGAGGATGTGGAACTCGATAGCGTATTCGCTTACACTGCGACCTCCCTGGCGGATCGAAAACAAGCCGGAGGCCCCCTCTGAGCCATCTGGAGGGTGGTCGAATACTTTACGCATGTCGTCGACGTACTCTGAGTATGAATTGCAGAGGAAGGATTTATTAAAGTGGAGAGCGGTGGCCCATCTCAACGCCGCGCCCGTGAGCAGAGCCGACAGGTAAGCTACTTTAGACCTATCGTTGTGAAACGTGTATGGTTGCTGTTCGAACACCAATGAGCACTGAAATAAAAAAGCTCTGCACTTAGAGACGCTTCCGTCGTAGCGTTCTGGTGAGGGGACAGGGGGTTCCCTATGCGGGGGTATCGCCGCAGCGAGGGAAGAGGCTGGTGGAGCTTGCTGAGCCGTTACATATGCCTCGAAACGGCCGTAAAGTCTGTGTCGCTCCGCAGAGCCATGTGCGAGAGCGGTAAGCTGAGCAATGATTTCATCCAACGAGTGAGCGAGTTGGTCTACCCAAGCATTCTGGTCGTCGATAATACTCACGGGCTCCCTTTGAAACTTCCTTTTACGTGATGGATGTGTATCCTCCTCCTCGGTCTCGAGTGCAGCTGGTGCTGACATTTTGGTCGTGGTATTCTGTGAGATTGTGGTCTGGAACACAGCCCAATTGCTGAATACACAGGAGAGGAGATAGGAGCGTTTTCAAGGGTTTTAATGAAATCAGCAACACAGGAATTGGGGGGATAGAACGGGGTTATGTTCTGTCTTGTGGCTGCCGTGGCGGCAGCGAGCGAGCAAGTGGGCCTTGTTCTTGTCTTGGGGGGCTGCTGGGCTGCAGCGGGTGAGCAAGTGTTCCTCTTCGGGGACAGGAAACGTCCAGGCAGGGACGGCGGTCCTTGGGGCACAGGAGAGAACAGGTTAGAGCAAGGCAATACAAAGAGTAGATTCCAGCAGAGCTTTAGGTAGAGACGTCGTACCTGGGTAGTGGTATCTAATACCACGATGGCTTCTGGTCAGCGTCGAGGAGTAGAAGTAGGCACCTCATCAGGGGAGGATAGAGTGCAGCTGTGAAGAATGAGGTGCCTGACCGCGTGTGAATTAGGGGGATGGAGTGCAGCTGGGCTAGGTGGCGTGAAGTTAAGTGATGCTGGACGTATAACGGTAAATGGAGGGGTGGATGGAGAAGGAGAGGATGAGGAGGAGTGTGTAGTGGATGGAGAGGGGGATGAAGAGGAGCGTGTGGAGAACGTGAGGGGAAAAGGAGGGGGAGTGAAGTATGCCCGTGCTATGATTATGACACTTCCGCCCTAAAGTGTCTTGAGCTATGTTGATTATTGCTTCCATGTCTAGGAAGATATATTTTATTTGTATTTTATTTTATTTCGTTTTTTTATTTCGTTTTTGTTATTTTTTGTTATTACAAATTTGTGTTTATGGTTTTCTTCTTTTTTTTATCTACTTTTTCTCCCTATTTTCTATTTTTCTCCCATCCCAATTTCGTATTATCCAATTCTACCCTCCCATCTCGAACGTTGCTAGACCATGCCTCCCACTGGTCGGCTGCAGTGAGGACCAAGCCTTGCATCACGTGTCCCCTCCGGTACACGAGGAGGCAGCCGTCGCATCTTTTCACCTGCACAGCGCGATCTCTCAGTGGCGAGGAGTAACGCATGGGAGGCTCACGCTGCCCCCGATACTTCCTGATTCTGCTGCACAGGCGCACCAACCGACCTGTAGGAGTCGCTGTCCACAACGTCCGATCCCCACCCACCGGCTTTCCCACCCCTAACACTGCCAATTGTATTAGTATGAACGACCAGTCAAGCCGGAAGCAACGCCGAGAGCTGGGCTCGAACCCAGCATCTCCTGCGTTAGTGGCGAGCGTCTTGCCCACTGCGCCACTTAGCCACCCCAAATTTGTGTTTATGGTTGAAAATGTTTGAGATAAATAAAGATCAAATCAAATTATTATAATAATAATAATAATAATAATAATCATTTTATTTTTATTTATTCGTACATGGAATTGTTAGTCCAACAGTGTCTTCCGTACATATAGTTCACTTAATATGATCCACTAAATTCCATGGCCGAAAGGAACAGGGAGAAGAAAACTCTTATTGTACCTGCCCCTATACAGTACACTGATAGACTGTTCATAGCGCAATGTTTATAAAACCAAACAAAATGTACATACTTATTTTGCAGAAATGAAAACATCCACCTAATTAAATTAACATAAATACATTTTGTGTATCTATCAGTTAAATTGCACATTTACTGAGGTTAATTTATACACACACATTTATCTATATATTTATAGTACACTGCTCTATTATATCATGTATTATTCTATATTATACTTCTATATACTATACTATATAATTGTATTATTAAAATTGTATTATACTATAACTAAATCATACTATAGTATACTATATTATATTGGTATACAGTATTATTTTATATATATACTGTTCTTTTAATAGATTATTCTATGTTAAGCTGCTATATACTATATTATTATACTCCTACTAGCCTATACTGTGTAATGCTATGCTATATTATCCTGTTATGCTAAACTGCAATACTATACTAAACTGTGCTATACTGTGTTTCTCTTTTCTTTGTACAACTTTTTGAAGTGAAATATACAACTTTATTTGTATAGCACCTTTCATCATTGCAGCTCAAAGTGCTTCACATCAGTAAAAAGACAAAACAGACAAAGTTAAGATAAGACAGAACAGTTCTTCATATTAGGAGGATCGAACATCCCAATAGGCCTATTTGTTTACAGTTTGATCAATAGCGATGTGCAATAAAATAGTTGATCAAATAATGCAATAGTTCAGTAAAGTTCTGAATGACTGTTTAAACAGTTTAAAACCTGACGTCTTTCCTCCTGTTTGATACTGTCGTGACAATTATGTAAATCCATTTTACATAATTATGTAAATCACAGTTAAAAACCCATACGGTGAGAATAATTACACAGCAATAATATAAAAACAGAGTCTTACCTTAAAGTGAATTTGAAGAAGTTTATTATTAAAGATACCGACAATTCACACGGTAACTGAGTCTCTGGGTCTCTGCTAATCAGAGATATCGCATCATTACCTCTGCCCATTGCAGCTATGTCCAACAGAGATAACTATCTGTTTCTAACTCACTACCTCCAGTGTTTCATAAAGTTCTGGAGGAGAGACTGACTAAACACACCAAACATCAGCTTTTATAACAAACAGAAAAGGTGGGACATCCTTATCATAAAAGTGATCTTTAACCAATCAATGACCCTCTGGGTCATATCCTGTGGCCTATTGGACATCTGATTCATGATGTAAATGATCATTAAACCAATCAGCTTGAAGGCTCTGCTCCTTATCCCAAAAGCAAATCTCTTATCAGTTTGACACAGAATTCAACATGTCGTCAAGAAACATGATGACACATTATTCACAAATTACATGATACTTCAGAATTCAATTTTGCATCAACAACATGACATTGCATTTCATTACTTGTTGACACTCAAAGACAGGCATGTCTGCAAGTGACCTTTAATATGACCTTTTATGTCCTAGTGGAGGGATATGGTATTACAATAAATTAATATTAATATAATAGTGTTAATTATGCATATTTACTCCACAATACCCACTTTGACCCTTCGAACCTCCCTCTCAGAGCGTTCCAGACCTGGGTCCCCCACACAGTTTAAAAACCTGACAGTCTTTCTTTGTTTGATACCCACACAGAATGAATGAATGAATTATATTAGATTGTGAAAAAAACAGCCCCCGGTGGGCGGTCGTTAGTGGTTAACATACTGTTGTATTTGTTTGGTACACTACACAGACGTTTGGTACGGTATGGTACACACTGAAACAGTTCGGATATGTGTACCTTTACACCCCTAATAAGAACAGATCATGAAATCTACTGTAATCTACTAACTGCGCTTCAATATATATCAATAACGTTAAGTGTTGTGGTTTATTATCCCGAATAATAAGATATATTAAAAAAATTCATACAGAAGTATGACGCTTGAAACTCCATAGAGCCTTTTGGGAAGTGTTGTTCTGAAAAATGCCAACGCTGATCGACAGCTAGCGATGTCCTTTACAAAATGGCTGCGAAAAAACTACAATTCCCATGGTTCAAAATGTCCAAAATGGTCACCTCGCGAAATAAACCTGACCAAAACTAAATTAAAATCTATCTAATAACACTTTAACCTATTGTTAAACTTAACGTATTTATGATAAACATTATAAATGCTGTTGTGACATGGTTATGATGTTTATACTTTGAATACTTTTGTCAAACAGTCTGGAGAGATTGATTTATGACATGATGTCATTTTGGGACCAGTACCGGTCCCGTCGGGCTTAACATATTGGGTGCCGTTCACGTAGAACTACGTTTCTGCCGCCCGACGGTTGAGTGCCGGAAACGTAGAACTACGTTTTTCTCACGGTATTTTTTTATATAATCTTTTACCTCCTTTTTTCGATTTTCCTCCCATCCCAATGTTAGTCGTTATGCCAATTCCCAATCCCCTTCCTGGTCGTTGCGCACTCTACCCCCTACCGTCGGTCCGGGAGGGCAGAGACTATCACATGCTTCCTCCGACACATGTGTACCCAGCCCACCGCTTCTTTTCACCTGGCAGCGCGGACTCTCACTGGGAGAGTGTAACGTGTGGAAGGTCACACTACCTCTCTTAGATCCTTCCCTCGCTGTGCAGGCGCCCCGACCAAACTGTAGGAGTCGCTGTTTACAACTGAATTGCCATTCATAATTCAGCGGGGCACCATACTGTTCTGAATGTGTCTGAGCTGGCAGACGGTCTTATACCGCCTTCTAACGTCTTCTGCCGCTATTGCACTCCATTAGAAACAGTGTAGTTTATTTTCTCTACTGAGCGTGGGGCGGGTCCTAAACACTCGCTTGTAGGGATGGCCTGTTCATGTGCAATGCCCAATAACGTCGGAGACAGGATCGCTGTGGATAACTGGAATGGCGATGAGATTATTGGATTATTTCTTTTGCATTACATCAGAGACCAGGTAAGGACTCTATATCCAATCTTGCATCGATCTGATATTTCTTTCTACCGCGATTGAAGCTATATGTGTTTTATGTGTGTGGCTTTTTACCGTTGGGTGCAGGTGGGGGGGGGAGCGCCGCGCTCCAGGGCCCATTTCATGTATGCACGAGGAAGGATAATAATGATAATCTAGCGTTGATTTCAGGAAGATTCGATAATCAGGTGAAAAATGACGTGTTTATTGAATTACACAAAAACGCTGTTTTCGCGTCTTTTTCCTGGAATTACTCAGAAGCACCCAAACTATATTCATATTCAAAACGGTATAAAACGGAAATGTACGGATGAAAAAATAATCTGTTTTTTGCACGTTGACTGGAAGCAACTCACTGACAATCGACAGCGTTATTAGACCCATAGCTATAATATAAAATATAGGTTTAGCTCTACAAAGATGTGCGTTTAAATGGGGTTAATGGACGGCAAGGCCAGATGCACTTCCCGGAAGGGGCATGGCACTCAATGTGTTAGAGGTTAATAGTTGATGTTTTTCACAGTGAAATTGTCTTTCATCATATAGTTTCTCAAGTATTTTTGAGAACTGTGATAATAATGATACCGGTCTGTAGTTGGTGAAGATTCAAGATTCAAGATTCAAGAGTTTTAATTGTCACGGCATACAGGTATACAATGAAATGCGGCTGGTCTTGCCCGCGACGATGTGCAATACAGTGGTACAACATATAATAGAATCCAATAAAATACAGTGGTACAACATATTAATAGAATCCAATAAAACAGTGCAATAAACAGGTACATGGTGTGCCATCTCGGTATCTGTACATTAGTATTTACAGAGCATATAGGACATGCTAGTTAGCTTTAGTAGTGCAATACACTGTTCCTTATGTTATACTACTTTAAGTGGCCTTTCCTCTGGCCATAAGTGTGCGTGTGTGCGGCATGAGTGTTAAAGTGGCTGCTAGTGTGTGAGCGTGCTCAGCGTGCGTGTCGTGTATGTACTTGTGTGTGGATAGTTCAGTTTCTGTGTCTCTCAATGTTCATTGTTCAAGGCTCTGATGGCCTGGGGGAAGAAGCTTAGCCTAAGCCTCTCCGTCTTAGTCTCTAGAATTCGCAGGCGTCTGCCTGACCTCAGCAGCTGGAACAGGCTGTTATTGGGGTGGTGGGGGTCTTTCATTATCCTGCAGGCTCTGGATTTGCACCTCTTGTTGTATAGAGCCTGCAGGGGAGGTAGCGCAATACCCGTGGTACGCTCGGCTGAGCGCACCACACTCTGTAGGGCCTTCTTGTCCTGTGCCGTGCTGTTCCCATACCAGGCAGTGATGTTTCCGGTCAAGATGCTCTCTACAGCTCCTGAGTAGAAGGACTGGAGTATCTTCCCCGATACTCTGAACTTCCTTAACTGTCTCAGGTGGTAGAGGCGCTGCTTCGCTTTCTTTACTACTGTGCCTATGTGTGTTGACCATGTCAGGTCCTCTGAGATGTGGACCCCCAGGTACTTGAAGCTGCTCACCCTGTCCACGGTAGCCCCGTTAATCCTCAGTGGTGTGTGTGTCTCCCGCTGTCCTCTCCTATAATCCACGATCAGCTCCTTGGTTTTACCAATGTTCAGGAGCAGGCTGTTGTCCTGGCACCAACGTTCCAGTACCTCAACCTCCTCCCGGTAGGCCTTCTCGTCGTTGTCCGAGATCAGCCCCACCACCACCGTGTCGTCGGCGAACTTCACAATGGAGTTGGAGCTGAACTTGGCCACACAGTCGTGTGTGTAGAGTGAGTACAGCAGGGGGCTTAGAACACAGCCCTGGGGGGACCCGATGCTCAGGGTGATGGTGTTGGAGGTCTGACCCCCCACCCTGACCGCCTGGGGTCTTTCACTCAGAAAGTCCAGTACCCAGGCGCTCAGGGCGGAGCTCAGGCCTAGCTCGATCAGCTTGTCCACCAGTCTGGTGGGGACTATGGTGTTGAACGCTGAGCTGTAGTCAATGAACAACAGTCTCACATAGCCCCCCTTCTGACGGTCAAGGTGGGAGAGAGTGCTGTGCAGTACCTGGGAGACCGCGTCATCAGTGGACCTGTTTGTCCTGTATGCAAATTGCATAGGGTCCATATCACTGGGGAGAGGCACAAATGTGGTCCTTGACCAGCCTCTCGAAACATTTCATGACCACAGAGGTGAGTGCCACCGGTCTGTAATCATTTGGACATGTTGGGGAGGGTTTCTTCGGTACAGGGATGATGGTAGACATCTTGAAGCAGGCAGGGACTACTGACTCCGCCAGGGATTGATTAAATATGGCGGTGAACACCGGGGCAAGCTGGTTTGCACAGGACTTAAGTATGCGTCCTGTTATACCATCTGGGCCTGCAGCCTTCCTGGTGTTCACCTGCATAAATGCTCTTCTCACACTGTGTTCCGACAACGAGAGAGCGCCCCCGCCCCCCCGCGGTTGCCCCCCCCCCTCCACAACAGCCGGTGCGCCAGTGACGTCACTAGCCAGAGGGCTAGCGGCGACACTGTCTACACCGAACCGAGCGTAGAAGGAGTTGAGTTTGTCCGCTAGAGAGGCGTCGTCGCTCCCCATTGCGGGGGCGCTGACTTTGTAGTCAGTTATTGTCTTCAGTCCCCTCCACAAGCCTCTTGTGTCGTTTTGTGCCATTTGTGTCTCCAGTTTCTCAGCATATGTCCTCTTAGCAAGTTTAACAGCCTTGCGCAGAGTGTAGACTGAAGCCTTGTATTCTTCCATATTTCCTGACTCTCTGCCCAGGTTATAAGCCGTGGTGCGTGAGTTTAGGGCTGTTCAGAAGGTGTTTATCTCCAGCTTTAAATAGTGGGATCACTTTAGCTATTTTCATTTTTTCTGGACATTTTCCCGGTTTGAATTACTAATTGAATGACTATGATTAAATATGTGAGTTAATGGATCCAAAATTCACTCAATTATATTCTTTACCAGGGTCATATCAATGTCATCAATAATGGCTAACAAGTAGGTTAACACGCTCAATGGCCTACAAACAATGACTTACACAGTGGCTGCTAGAGTGGCTGTCCCCTTTACAGACCAAACACCAGTTTAAACAAATATGATTTATTAACAGACATGAAAGCATACAGAATTATAAACTCAACAAGAACACATACGATCAGCTGAGGGGAGGAGTCACAGGGTGATGAGGGGAGGAGTGAGTCACAGGATCAGCTGGGGGGAGGAGTCACAGGGTGATGAGGGGAGGAGTCACAGGATCAGCTGAGGGGAGGAGTCACAGCGTGATGAGGGGAGGAGTGAGTCACAGGATCAGCTGGGGGGAGGAGTCACAGGGTGATGAGGGGAGGAGTCACATGATCAGCTGAGGGGAGGAGTCACAGCGTGATGAGGGGAGGAGTCACATGATCAGCTGAGGGGAGGAGTCACAGCGTGATGAAGGGAGAAGTCACAGGATCAGCTGAGGGGAGGAGTCACAGGGTGAGCTGAGGGGAGGAGTCATGTAGCAGCTGAGGGGAGGAGACAGGGCGATGAGGGGAGGAGTGAGTCACAGGATCAGCTGAGGGGAGGAGTCACAGGGTGATGAGGGGAGGAGTGAGTCACAGGATCAGCTGAGGGGAGGAGTCACAGGGTGATGAGGGGAGGAGTCACAGGGTGATGAGGGGAGGAGTGAGTCACAGGATCAGCTGAGGGGAGGAGTCACAGGGTGATGAGGGGAGGAGTCACAGGGTGATGAGGGGAGGAGTCATGTAGCAGCATCTCTCTCTTCATGAGTTCCTCTTTCTCTCTGTCTCGTCTGTGAAGGCAAGTTGCAGAGAGGGGCCTGTGTGTGTGTGTGTGTGTGCAGCTCAGTGTGTGTGTGTGTGTGTGCAGCTCAGTGTGTGTGTGTGTGTGTGCAGCTCAGTGTGTGTGTGTGTGTGTGTGCAGCTCAGTGTGTGTGTGTGTGTGTGCGTGCAGCTCAGTGTGTGTGTGTGTGTGTGTGCAGCTCAGTGTGTGTGTGTGTGTGTGCAGCTCAGTGTGTGTGTGTGTGCGTGCAGCTCAGTGTATGTGTGTGTGTGTGTGCATGCAGCTCAGTGTGTGTGTGTGTGTGTGTGCAGCTCAGTGTGTGTGTGTGTGTGTGTGTGTGTGCAGCTCAGTGTGTATGTGTGTGTGCATGCAGCTCAGTGTGTCTGTGTGTGTGTGCAGCGCAGCGACAGTGGGGGGGTCATGTGGGTGATGAACTCCCTCGCTCCTCTGCTGAATCTCTTCAGACTCTCTGGAAAACAATAAAAACTCATTTTAAAAAGGTCAGAATTTAACCTTTTCCAAGTCAGGTTAACGTTCAAACTTCATTCATAACCTTTATTTTATACTTGGAAATACAAGTGAGAGACGAGAAGCAGAACATTATAATCTAACAACAATAAGAAGCAGAACATTATAATCTAACAACAATAAGAAGCAGAACATTATACAACAATAAGAAGCAGAACATTATAATCTAACAACAATAAGAAGCAGAACATTATAATCTAGCAACAACAATAAGAAGCAGAACATTATAATCTAACAACAATGAGAAGCAGAACATTATAATCTAGCAACAACAATAAGAAGCAGAACATTATAATCTAACAACAATAAGAAGCAGAACATTATACAACAATAAGAAGCAGAACATTATAATCTAACAACAATAAGAAGCAGAACATTATAATCAACAACAATAAGAAGCAGAACATTATACAACAATAAGAAGCAGAACATTATAATCTAACAACAATAAGAAGCAGAACATTATACAACAATAAGAACTAGAACATTATAATCTAACAACAACAATAAGAAGCAGAACATTATAATCTAACAACAATAAGAAGCAGAACATTATACTACAATAAGAAGCAGAACATTATAATCTAACAACAACAATAAGAAGCAGAACATTATAATCTAGCAACAACAATAAGAAGCAGAACATTATAATCTAACAACAATAAGAAGCAGAACATTATACAACAATAAGAAGCAGAACATTATAATCTAACAACAACAATAAGAAGCAGAACATTATAATGTGTGCGTGTGTATTATGTGTGTGTGTGTGTGTGTGTGCAGGGCCGCCTCAGGGGGTGTGCGAGCAGTGCGGTCGCACAGGGCCTCGCGGGAAGGGGGGCCTCGCAATTTTTTTTAAAAGAATTTAAAATGTTTATTTATTTATAATTTTTTTTATTATTATTTTTTATTTTATTTTATTTTTTGCAAGGCCCCCCTTCCCGCGAAGCCGTTTTTCATCACAGACCTAAAATCTAGTTTTGCTTATATGCTTATATATTTCACATTAGACACGTTTGTAGAATGTGTCCGACTTGTTCCTGGCTCTGCGGCTCTGGAGCAGACATACTCACTATTGGAGCTCTGGGGCTCTGCAGCAGACATACTATTGGTTTCAACGAAGGGAGGGGTTACATGTGTACAGTCGGCCGGCGTGCGTCAGCTGCGTTTGACTATTTCGCGCGTGCAGCATTGGAGGTTATGCTTATGCCAGCCAAGACGAAGAGGACGGTCGTTCGGCAGATGGACTGAAGATGAAAGTTGTTGCATGTTAGACAGTTCAGTCAGGCTAGCCATGTCGGCTTAGCTAAAGGCAGGGACAGCTAGTTAGCTTTAGCTACGTTATAATATCGAGTGCTAACGTGTGGTTCAGTCGGGATAGCCATGTCGGCTAGTAGCTAGCTTAGCTAAAGGCTAACTAGCGTTAGCTAACCTAGAGAGAGCGCGTGCAGCATTGTTATGCCAAGATGAAGAGGACGGTCGTTCGGCAGATGAACTTCGTCAACTCCACGCGGTTGTCTCCATCCTCTTGGACGTTTGGTGAGTTTTTAATGCACTCTATTCTATTCCCGCCGTGGATATATCTCTCACTCTCTCTCTCTTTCTCTCTCGGGCCGGCTTGCTATCGTGGCTAAGGCTAACGTTATGTTGGCTAACGTTATGTTGAGCCAAGCGGGCCGGCTAGCTAACGTAGCTAACGTTATATTGAGCCAAACGGGCCGGCTAGCTGTTGTAGCTAATGTTATATTGAGCCAAAGCAGGCCGGCTAGCTAACATAGCTAACGTTATATTGAGCCAAACGGGCCAGCTAGCTGTTGTAGCTAATGTTATATTGAGCCAAGCGGGCCGGCTAGCTAACGTAGCTAACGTTATATTGAGCCAAACGGGCCGGCTAGCTGTTGTAGCTAATGTTATATTGAGCCAAGCGGGCCGGCTAGCTAACGTAGCTAACGTTATATTGAGCCAAACGGGCCGGCTAGCTGTTGTAGCTAATGTTATATTGAGCCAAAGCGGGCCGGCTAGCTAACGTAGCTAACGTTATATTGAGCCAAACGGGCCGGCTAGCTGTTGTAGCTAACGGTGTGTACCTGGTGTCAGTACCTGGCTACTCTATTTGCAGTTAGCCTATTTAGCTGATGTCGGCCGTTGGCTCCTTGCTACTTTGTTTTCTCTGGTATAGACCCTCTTCTCTTTGGATTTAAGTGTTGATCTTTGTCCTTTTGGATCTATGTATATTCATGTTGCCTTTGTGAAGTTATCTTTTCCTTCTGTTTTGTTCTTCCATTAAAAGTTGAATATCCTTTAGGGGCTCATCTTAGCTGTCTTGCTTATCTCTCTCATACATGCTCTCTCTCTAACACACACACACAAACAGACATGCTCTCTCTCTATCTCTCTCTTTCTAACACACAGACATGCTCTATCTATCTCTCTCTCTTCAATTCAAATGGGCTTTATTTCACATTCTTGTATTTCTCCCAGTAGGTATGGGAGTTTTGAGTTATTGTCCATGTTTTCAAAGTCTCTTTGGGTGTTTGCAATTTGTGGGAAGTATATGTCTTGGTATAGTGGGCAGGTTGTTAAGAAGTGGAGCTCGGTTTCCACCTCATCTTGTGTGCAGTGGGTCTGTCTTCGCTTGGGAGCCAGGTCTGCCTATGGCGGCCTTTCTCGATGGCTAGGCTGTGCTCGCTGAGTCTGTACCTAGTCAAGGATCTTCTTAGTATTGGGTCAGTCACAGTGCTCAGGTATTCTGCCACTGTGTACTCTCTGTTTAGGGCCAAATAGCATTTCAATTTGCTCTGGTTTTGGGTTGTTTCTTTCCAATGTGTCTCTCTCTCTCTCTCTCTGGCCTTGCTCTGGTGGAGGGTCAGGGGCATTGCCGGGTCTGTGCAGCGATATTATTTAAGAATATGTTGACTGTATGATTTTTTTTTTACCTTTTAGGGGGGGGGGGGGGGGGGCCTCGCGTTTCTCCCAGGCGGCCCTGTGTGTGTGTGTGTGTGTGTGTGTGTGTGTGTGTGTGTGTGTGTGTACTGACCCTGAGCAGGTGAGTGTGTGTTGAGTTGACAGGTCAAACTGACGGGTCGACACACGGAACCACTGCTGCACAGAACCACCAGGTACTGGAGGACGAGGTCATCCCTGTCCACATCACACACCTACACACAGGTACACACACAGGTACACACACACCAAACACACACACACATGTACATATATACACAGGTACATATATACACACATGTACACACACATGTACACACACATACAGGTACTGAAGTCAGAGTAAGAAATAGAGTTAGAGTTCTAATAAACATCATTGGTCAGTAAGAAATAGAGTTAGAGTTCCAAACAACATCATTGGTCAGTAAGAAATAGAGTTAGAGTTCTAATAAACATCATTGGTCAGTAAGAAATAGAGTTAGAGTTCTAATCAACATCATTGGTCAGTAAGAAATAGAGTTAGAGTTCTAATAAACATCATTGGTCAGTAAGAAATAGAGTTAGAGTTCTAATAAACATCATTGGTCAGTAAGAAATAGAGTTAGAGTTCTAATAAACATCATTGGTCAGTAAGAAATAAAGTTAGAGTTCCAGAATCTGAACTATCCCTTTAAGCAGAGTAGTGTGTCTGTAATCTAGCCATAGACCACCACAACACTTCCGGGATTCTGAAATCGGGGAGGAGATTGCGGGGGGGGCAAATTAATGTGGACGAGAGCCTTGACGTTGCAGATACGGCTGTGGGGGTGCTAGAGACATGATCGAATAGACTTGTATGCGTCTGACTCTCCTGAACACGGCGCGAGACATTCCTAATCCATCAGAACTAAATTGGCAGCGAAAAAGAACGTTTTTAAGCATCGATTCCCCATGCACAGATTGGCCACAGAGTGTGACGCAACGCACATCCACCCTGGAATGTTCCATTAGAGGGGGTGTTGTGTTGTGAGAATGTGAGCGGCAATCGGAGCATCAACTACTAACAACAGAACAACAAGCAGCCATGCCTAAAAGTTGCTGTGTTGTTAATTGTTCGGCCAACAGAAAAGACAATCCGGAGATTCGCTTTTCTGTAATCCCTAGTAGGCAGAAAGAGGAAGAAAGGTGACTATGGCTCCTGGCTATTAAAAGAGAGGACACAGAGGGGAAACTTTGGGATCCTGACAGCAAACATGTGTATGTCTGCGGCCGACACTTCATCACTGGTAACGTTACGTCTATTCTACATTTTATAATTACCAAAATTACTAAATAATACTAATAAATCAGTCGATCGAAAAACGAATTCAGTCAGTGTAATACATATGTAATGAACGAGATGTAGGCATGTACACAGTAGCAAACATGTTTATCTGTATGTCATGTATGTCATAAATGTCATTATGAATTGAAAATGGGGGACCCTGATGTAAACAAGACGAAGGTCTTTCTCTGGTCTGCATCCCCTTAACAATTGTGTGTATTGAGCCGTACTGTATTGTACCCATTCTGCAATCTGTTAAATAAAGTTATCAATCAATCAACATAACATTGTGACGCCATCAACCAGTGATGCTATGGTAGTTTATCCTCCTGAGACAGAGCAATGCATTTTTGTACACTGTAGTGCACATTAGGTTTAGCTTGATTTTAGGTGCTTTGTGGTTAAATCTTTGCCTTTTTCATTTCAGGATTTCATGTAAGGGATCCCAAACACCCTGATTTCACCCCCTCTATATTCCCCCATCGCCATGGTTCAGGGGGGATGGAGAAGATAAGGCGGTTTCACAATGCCCAAAGAAGAGCGGAGAGCCCCATCAAACCAGATCATCCTGCACACTATGTTCATCATGACCATATCTATAATCTTTCTCCTGAAGATTATGCACCCAATCAGGAGCAAGATGAGGCCAGGAGAGAGCGAGGTAAATTAGTCAAATGTGTTGGCATTCTGTACAAAACAAGGGAGCTGTTAAATCAGAAATGTTTGCATATGAGGCGGTTAGGTGGCGTAGCGGAGATTGCGTTCGTCACCAACACCGAAGCTGTGAGCTGTTCGAATCCAGCTCACAGCTCCGGGGTTGTCACCAGCTTGGCTGGCCGTTCACACTAATACAATTGGCTGTATTAGAGGGTGGGAGAAGCTGGCGGGGTGGGTCCGGGTCGTTGTAAACAGCGACTCCTACAGTTCGGTCGGGGCGCCTGCTAAGCGCGGATAGGACCTGAGTGGGATAGTGTGATCCTTCCACACGCTACGCCCTCTCAGGGAGGATCCGCGCTGCCAGGTGAAAAGAAGCGGTTGATTGGCTGGACGTGTGTCTGACTGTGGGGGGTAAGTGTGCAGCGACCAGGAAGGGGTTGGGAATTGGCATAACGACTAACATTGGGATGGGAGAAAATCGGAGGAAAATGGAGGGGAAAAAAATATATATATATTGCATTTTTCACTTGTTGTGCCATACATGTCATATTGTGTTGAGGTCTGTCTGGGGGAATGTTTATAAAACAAATATAGATCCTATTATTAAACTAATGAACATTCATTCATTCAGATGAGGCCATGAGAGAGAGAGATGAGGCCAGCAGAGAGAGAGATGAGGCCAGGAGAGAGAGAGATGAGGCCAGGAGAGAGAGAGATGAGGCCAGCAGAGAGAAAGATGAGGCCAGCAGAGAGAGATGAGGCCAGGAGAGAGAGAGATGAGGCCAGGAGAGAGAGAGAGAGAGAGATGAGGCATGGAGAGAGAGAGATGAGGCCAGCAGAGAGAGAGATGAGGCCAGCAGAGAGAGAGATGAGGCCAGGAGAGAGAGATGAGGCCAGGAGAGAGAGAGAGATGAGGCCAGGAGAGAGAGAGATGAGGCCAGCAGAGAGAGAGATGAGGCCAGGAGAGAGAGAGATGAGGCCAGCAGAGAGAGAGATGAGGCCAGGAGAGAGAGAGATGAGGCCAGCAGAGAGAGAGATGAGGCCAGGAGAGAGAGAGAGATGAGGCCAGGAGAGAGAGAGATGAGACCAGCAGAGAGAGAGATGAGGCCAGCAGAGAGAGAGATGAGGCCAGGAGAGAGAGATGAGGCCAGCAGAGAGAGAGATGAGGCCAGGAGAGAGAGATGAGGCCAGGAGAGAGAGAGATGAAGCCAGGAGAGAGAGATGAGGCCAGGAGAGAGAGAGATGAGGCCAGGAGAGAGAGAGAGATGAGGCCAGGAGAGAGAGATGAGGCCAGGAGAGAGAGAGATGAGGCCAGGAGAGAGAGAGATGAGGCCAGGAGAGAGAGAGAGATGAGGCCAGGAGAGAGAGATGAGGCCAGGAGAGAGAGAGATGAGGCCAGCAGAGAGAGATGAGGCCAGGAGAGAGAGAGATGAGGCCAGCAGAGAGAGATGAGGCCAGGAGAGAGAGAGATGAGGCCAGGAGAGAGAGAGATGAGGCCAGGAGAGAGAGAGAGATGAAGCCAGGAGAGAGAGAGAGATGAGGCCAGGAGAGAGAGAGATGAGGCCAGGAGAGAGAGAGATGAGGCCAGCAGAGAGAGAGATGAGGCCAGCAGAGAGAGAGAGATGAGGCCAGCAGAGAGAGAGAGAGATGAGGCCAGCAGAGAGAGAGATGAGGCCAGGAGAGAGAGAGATGAGGCCAGCAGAGAGAGAGATGAGGCCAGGAGAGAGAGAGATGAGGCCAGGAGAGAGAGAGATGAGGCCAGGAGAGAGAGAGATGAGGCCAGGAGAGAGAGAGATGAGGCCAGGAGAGAGAGAGATGAGGCCGAGAGAGAGAGATGAGGCCAGCAGAGAGAGATGAGGCCAGGAGAGAGAGAGATGAGGCCAGCAGAGAGAGAGATGAGGCCAGGAGAGAGAGAGATGAGGCCAGGAGAGAGAGAGATGAGGCCAGGAGAGAGAGAGATGAGGCCAGGAGAGAGAGAGATGAGGCCAGCAAAGAGAGAGATGAGGCCAGCAGAGAGAGATGAGGCCAGGAGAGAGAGAGAGATGAGGCCAGCAGAGAGAGAGATGAGGCCAGGAGAGAGAGAGATGAGGCCAGCAGAGAGAGAGATGGGGCCAGGAGAGAGAGAGATGAGGCCAGCAGAGAGAGAGATGAGGCCAGGAGAGAGAGAGATGAGGCCAGCAGAGAGAGAGATGAGGCCAGCAGAGAGAGAGATGAGGCCAGGAGAGAGAGAGAGAGATGAGGCCAGCAGAGAGAGAGATGAGGCCAGCAGAGAGAGATGAGGCCAGGAGAGAGAGATGAGGCCAGCAGAGAGAGAGATGAGGCCAGGAGAGAGAGATGAGGCCAGGAGAGAGAGATGAGGCCAGCAGAGAGAGATGAGGCCAGGAGAGAGAGATGAGGCCAGGAGAGAGAGAGATGAGGCCAGGAGAGAGAGATGAGGCCAGGAGAGAGAGAGATGAGGCCAGCAGAGAGAGATGAGGCCAGGAGAGAGAGAGATGAGGCCAGCAGAGAGAGATGAGGCCAGGAGAGAGAGATGAAGCCAGGAGAGAGAGAGATGAGGCCAGGATAGAGAGAGATGAGGCCAGGAGAGAGAGATGAGGCCAGCAGAGAGAGAGATGAGGCCAGCAGAGAGAGAGAGATGAGGCCAGCAGAGAGAGAGAGATGAGGCCAGCAGAGAGAGATATGAGGCCAGCAGAGAGAGAGATGAGGCCAGGAGAGAGAGAGATGAGGCCAGCAGAGAGAGAGATGAGGCCAGGAGAGAGAGAGATGAGGCCAGGAGAGAGAGAAATGAGTCCAGGAGAGAGAGAGATGAGGCCAGGAGAGAGAGAGATGAGGCCAGGAGAGAGAGAGATGAGGCCAGGAGAGAGAGATGAGGCCAGCAGAGAGAGAGATGAGGCCAGGAGAGAGAGAGATGAGGCCAGGAGAGAGAGAGATGAGGCCAGGAGAGAGCGAGATGAGGCCAGGAGAGAGAGAGATGAGGCCAGCAGAGAGAGAGAGATGAGGCCAGGAGAGAGAGAGATGAGGCCAGCAGAGAGAGAGATGAGGCCAGCAGAGAGAGATGAGGCCAGCAGAGAGAGAGATGAGGCCAGCAGAGAGAGAGATGAGGCCAGCAGAGAGAGAGAGATGAGGCCAGGAGAGAGAGATGAGGCCAGCAGAGAGATGAGGCCAGCAGAGAGAGAGATGAGGCCAGGAGAGAGAGATGAGGCCAGCAGAGAGAGAGATGAGGCCAGCAGAGAGAGAGATGAGGCCAGCAGAGAGAGATGAGGCCAGGAGAGAGAGATGAGGCCAGCAGAGAGAGAGATGAGGCCAGCAGAGAGAGAGATGAGGCCAGCAGAGAGAGAGATGAGGCCAGGAGAGAGAGAGATGAGGCCAGCAGAGAGAGAGATGAGGCCAGGAGAGAGAGAGATGAGGCCAGGAGAGAGAGAGATGAGGCCAGGAGAGAGAGAGATGAGGCCAGGAGAGAGAGAGAGATGAGGCCAGGAGAGAGAGAGATGAGGCCAGGAGAGAGAGATGAGGCCAGGAGAGAGAGAGATGAGGCCAGCAGAGAGAGAGATGAGGCCAGGAGAGAGAGAGATGAGGCCAGGAGAGAGAGATGAGGCCAGCAGAGAGAGAGATGAGGCCAGGAGAGAGAGAGATGAGGCCAGGAGAGAGAGAGATGAGGCCAGGAGAGAGCGAGATGAGGCCAGGAGAGAGAGAGATGAGGCCAGCAGAGAGAGAGAGATGAGGCCAGGAGAGAGAGAGATGAGGCCAGCAGAGAGAGAGATGAGGCCAGCAGAGAGAGATGAGGCCAGCAGAGAGAGAGATGAGGCCAGCAGAGAGAGAGATGAGGCCAGCAGAGAGAGAGAGATGAGGCCAGGAGAGAGAGATGAGGCCAGCAGAGAGATGAGGCCAGCAGAGAGAGAGATGAGGCCAGGAGAGAGAGATGAGGCCAGCAGAGAGAGAGATGAGGCCAGCAGAGAGAGAGATGAGGCCAGCAGAGAGAGAGATGAGGCCAGGAGAGAGAGATGAGGCCAGCAGAGAGAGAGATGAGGCCAGCAGAGAGAGAGATGAGGCCAGCAGAGAGAGAGATGAGGCCAGGAGAGAGAGAGATGAGGCCAGCAGAGAGAGAGATGAGGCCAGGAGAGAGAGAGATGAGGCCAGGAGAGAGAGAGATGAGGCCAGGAGAGAGAGAGATGAGGCCAGGAGAGAGAGAGAGATGAGGCCAGCAGAGAGAGAGATGAGGCCAGGAGAGAGAGAGATGAGGCCAGGAGAGAGAGATGAGGCCAGGAGAGAGAGAGATGAGGCCAGCAGAGAGAGAGATGAGGCCAGGAGAGAGAGAGATGAGGCCAGGAGAGAGATGAGGCCAGGAGAGAGAGAGATGAGGCCAGCAGAGAGAGAGATGAGGCCAGGAGAGAGAGATGAGGCCAGGAGAGAGAGAGATGAGGCCAGGAGAGAGAGAGATGAGGCCAGGAGAGAGAGAGAGATGAGGCCAGGAGAGAGAGAGATGAGGCCAGCAGAGAGAGAGATGAGGCCAGGAGAGAGAGATGAGGCCAGCAGAGAGAGAGATGAGGCCAGGAGAGAGAGATGAGGCCAGGAGAGAGAGATGAGGCCAGCAGAGAAAGAGATGAGGCCAGGAGAGAGAGAGATGAGGCCAGGAGAGAGAGAGATGAGGCCAGGAGAGAGAGAGATGAGGCCAGCAGAGAGAGAGAGATGAGGCCAGGAGAGAGAGAGATGAGGCCAGGAGAGAGAGAGAGGAGGCCAGCAGAGAGAGAGAGATGAGGCCAGGAGAGAGAGAGATGAGGCCAGGAGAGAGAGATGAGGCCAGGAGAGAGAGATGAGGCCAGAAAAGAGAGAGATGAGGCCAGGAGAGAGAGATGAGGCCAGCAGAGAGAGATGAGGCCAGCAGAGAGAGAGATGAGGCCAGGAGAGAGAGAGATGAGGCCAGCAGAGAGAGAGATGAGGCCAGGAGAGAGAGATGAGGCCAGCAGAGAGAGAGATGAGGCCAGGAGAGAGAGAGATGAGGCCAGCAGAGAGAGAGATGAGGCCAGGAGAGAGAGATGAGGCCAGGAGAGAGAGATGAGGCCAGGAGAGAGAGAGATGAGGCCAGGAGAGAGAGAGATGAGGCCAGGAGAGAGAGAGATGAGGCCAGCAGAGAGAGAGATGAGGCCAGGAGAGAGAGAGATGAGGCCAGGAGAGAGAGAGATGAGGCCAGGAGAGAGAGAGATGAGGCCAGCAGAGAGAGAGATGAGGCCAGGAGAGAGAGAGATGAGGCCAGGAGAGAGAGAGATGAGGCCAGCAGAGAGAGAGATGAGGCCAGGAGAGAGAGAGATGAGGCCAGCAGAGAGAGATGAGGCCAGGAGAGAGAGATGAGGCCAGGAGAGAGAGAGATGAGGCCAGCAGAGAGAGATGAAGCCAGCAGAGAGAGAGATGAGGCCAGGAGAGAGAGATGAGGCCAGGAGAGAGAGATGAGGCCAGGAGAGAGAGAGAGATGAGGCCAGGAGAGAGAGAGATGAGGCCAGGAGAGAGAGAGATGAGGCCAGGAGAGAGAGAGATGAGGCCAGGAGAGAGAGAGATGAGGCCAGCAGAGAGAGAGATGAGGACAGCAGAGAGAGAGATGAGGCCAGGAGAGAGAGAGATGAGGCCAGCAGAGAGAGATGAGGCCAGCAGAGAGAGAGATGAGGCCAGCAGAGAGAGAGATGAGGCCAGGAGAGAGAGAGATGAGGCCAGGAGAGAGAGAGATGAGGCCAGGAGAGAGAGAGATGAGGCCAGCAGAGAGAGATGAGGCCAGGAGAGAGAGAGATGAGGCCAGGAGAGAGAGATGAGGCCAGCAGAGAGAGATGAAGCCAGCAGAGAGAGAGATGAGGCCAGGAGAGAGAGATGAGGTCAGGAGAGAGAGATGAGGCCAGGAGAGAGAGAGAGATGAGGCCAGGAGATAGAGAGATGAGGCCAGGAGAGAGAGAGATGAGGCCAGCAGAGAGAGAGATGAGGCCAGGAGAGAGAGAGATGAGGCCAGGAGAGAGAGAGATGAGGCCAGGAGAGAGAGAGATGAGGCCAGCAGAGAGAGAGATGAGGCCAGGAGAGAGAGAGATGAGGCCAGGAGAGAGAGATGAGGCCAGCAGAGAGAGAGATGAGGCCAGGAGAGAGAGAGATGAGGCCAGGAGAGAGAGAGATGAGGCCAGGAGAGAGAGATGAGGCCAGGAGAGAGAGAGATGAGGCCAGGAGAGAGAGAGATGAGGCCAGGAGAGAGAGATGAGGCCAGGAGAGAGAGAGATGAGGCCAGGAGAGAGAGAGATGAGGCCAGGAGATAGAGAGATGAGGCCAGGAGAGAGAGAGATGAGGCCAGGAGAGAGAGAGATGAGGCCAGCAGAGAGAGAGATGAGGCCAGCAGAGAGAGAGATGAGGCCAGGAGAGAGAGAGATGAGGCCAGGAGAGAGAGAGATGAGGCCAGGAGAGAGAGAGATGAGGCCAGGAGAGAGAGAGATGAGGCCAGGAGAGAGAGAGATGAGGCCAGGAGAGAGAGATGAGGCCAGCAGAGAGAGAGATGAGGCCAGGAGAGAGAGAGAGGAGGCCAGGAGAGAGAGAGATGAGGCCAGGAGAGAGAGAGGAGGCCAGCAGAGAGAGATGAAGCCAGCAGAGAGAGAGATGAGGCCAGGAGAGAGAGATGAGGCCAGGAGAGAGAGAGATGAGGCCAGCAGAGAGAGAGATGAGGCCAGCAGAGAGAGAGATGAGGCCAGGAGAGAGAGAGATGAGGCCAGGAGAGAGAGAGATGAGGCCAGCAGAGAGAGAGATGAGGCCAGCAGAGAGAGAGATGAGGCCAGCAGAGAGAGAGAGATGAGGCCAGGAGAGAGAGAGATAAGGCCAGGAGAGAGAGATGAGGCCAGGAGAGAGAGAGATGAGGCCAGCAGAGAGAGATGAGGCCAGGAGAGAGAGAGATGAGGCCAGGAGAGAGAGAGATGAGGCCAGGAGAGAGAGATGAGGCCAGCAGAGAGAGAGATGAGGCCAGGAGAGAGAGAGATGAGGACAGGAGAGAGAGAGATGAGGCCAGGAGAGAGAGAGATGAGGCCAGGAGAGAGAGAGAGATGAGGCCAGGAGAGAGAGAGATGAGGCCAGGAGAGAGAGATGAAGCCAGGAGAGAGAGAGATGAGGCCAGGAGAGAGAGAGATGAGGCCAGGAGAGAGAGAGATGAGGCCAGGAGAGAGAGAGATGAGGCCAGCAGAGAGAGAGATGAGGCCAGCAGAGAGAGAGATGAGGCCAGCAGAGAGAGAGATGAGGCCAGGAGAGAGAGAGATGAGGCCAGGATAGAGAGAGAGATGAGGCCAGGAGAGAGAGAGATGAGGCCAGGAGAGAGAGAGATGAGGCCAGGAGAGAGAGAGATGAGGCCAGCAGAGAGAGAGATGAGGCCAGCAGAGAGAGAGATGAGGCCAGGAGAGAGAGAGATGAGGCCAGGAGAGAGAGAGATGAGGCCAGGAGAGAGAGAGAGATGAGGCCAGCAGAGAGAGATGAGGCCAGGAGAGAGAGAGATGAGGCCAGGAGAGAGAGATGAGGCCAGGAGAGAGAGAGATGAGGCCAGCAGAGAGAGAGATGAGGCCAGGAGAGAGAGATGAGGCCAGGAGAGAGAGAGATGAGGCCAGGAGAGAGAGATGAGGCCAGCAGAGAGAGAGATGAGGCCAGGAGAGAGAGAGATGAGGCCAGGAGAGAGAGAGAGATGAGGCCAGGAGAGAGAGATGAGGCCAGGAGAGAGAGAGAGATGAGGCCAGGAGAGAGAGAGATAAGGCCAGGAGAGAGAGATGAGGCCAGGAGAGAGAGAGATGAGGCCAGCAGAGAGAGATGAGGCCAGGAGAGAGAGAGATGAGGCCAGGAGAGAGAGAGATGAGGCCAGGAGAGAGAGATGAGGCCAGCAGAGAGAGAGATGAGGCCAGGAGAGAGAGAGATGAGGACAGGAGAGAGAGAGATGAGGCCAGGAGAGAGAGAGATGAGGCCAGGAGAGAGAGAGAGATGAGGCCAGGAGAGAGAGAGATGAGGCCAGGAGAGAGAGATGAAGCCAGGAGAGAGAGAGATGAGGCCAGGAGAGAGAGAGATGAGGCCAGGAGAGAGAGAGATGAGGCCAGGAGAGAGAGAGATGAGGCCAGCAGAGAGAGAGATGAGGCCAGCAGAGAGAGAGATGAGGCCAGCAGAGAGAGAGATGAGGCCAGGAGAGAGAGAGATGAGGCCAGGATAGAGAGAGAAATGAGGCCAGGAGAGAGAGATGAGGCCAGGAGAGAGAGAGATGAGGCCAGGAGAGAGAGAGATGAGGCCAGCAGAGAGAGAGATGAGGCCAGCAGAGAGAGATGAGGCCAGGAGAGAGAGAGATGAGGCCAGGAGAGAGAGAGATGAGGCCAGGAGAGAGAGAGAGATGAGGCCAGCAGAGAGAGATGAGGCCAGGAGAGAGAGAGATGAGGCCAGGAGAGAGAGATGAGGCCAGGAGAGAGAGAGATGAGGCCAGCAGAGAGAGAGATGAGGCCAGGAGAGAGAGATGAGGCCAGGAGAGAGAGAGATGAGGCCAGGAGAGAGAGAGAGAGAGCGAGATGCTGCGCTGGAGAACTGGTCCAAAGAGCGATTGTCCGCAGATGCTTTCCGAGGGAATGACTGTTACGGACTCTGTCCTTATTTCATTATGTATGCATGTAATATTGTATTGTATGGGTTATTATATATATATATGATATGTTTTATGTATGTAGGCAGGTTGTAGTGTTGTTTTCTTGTCTCCCCCCCCTATATAATCTATCTACCTCTCAGAGTCAATCACCATTCCATTCCACTCCAACCAACAGAAGAAGCAGCAGCAACCACAGCTGAGGCTCATCAGCCTAATTGGCCTCCACATCCCTTCATATAATCCCTGTGTATGCATTGTTAGCTAGAGCTCTGTCGGTGTATGTGGGTAATTATATCTGGTGGTGTTGTGGTAGAGCTCTCATTTTTTTTGTGTATGAGCTAGTTAAAGCTCTGTTGAGCCCATGTTTGGTGCATGAGCTAGTTAAAGCTCTGTTGAGCTCATGTTTTGGTGCATGAGCTAGTTAAAGCTCTGTTGAGCTGTTGTTTGTGTGAGAGCTGGTCAAGGCTCTGGTTTTCTAGCAATTCCCTATAGTATTGTACCGTTTTGTGATCCTGCCTGTTGTACATTTCTGTTTTACCCATAACCTGTTTCTGTATTTATGTATTCCTCGTCACCCAGCTTATGGTGATTGTTTTTCTTATATATATTAACCTTTTGTTTCGCACACAGGGACATTGAGGGCAGTGAAGATACCCTGGGGTCTACATCTGCATCACGTAGGAGAACTACTGTTAAAGACACCAGCTTAGAGTGAGCACCACCTCCTGTACTTTGGGGCGTCCGCGCCTGTAAAGGGGGGGGGGCTTTTGTTTCATTTTGATATTATTTGGTGTTCACTGGTAGGTCCTCTTTGCTCTCTGTGTTGCTGATCTCATTTATGTAAAATAAATATTGTTATTTTACAATCTGTCTATGGTGTTTTGTGTCACTGCATCCTCACCTATCCTGTCTGTGGCCTAGTGTTGCGTCTCCCCACGGGGGCACGTAACAATGACACAAAGTGCAAGGTCATGACTGGCCTTACTTGGAATGGGTTCAGTGCTCTCTATCAGTACCTGAATCAATTCATCACATCCTCTAATTCCAAACATTTGCGACTATCAACAGAAGACCAGCTAGTCCTATGTTATTTAAGCTGCGGTTGAATCCACCACTTTCTTTGCTGAGCCAAGTTCTTGGAGTAGGGCAGTCAACGGTGCGGGGCATCTTTCAGCGTTGGCTGAATCTCCTCCATGCCAAAATTAGCTTCCTGATACACTGGCCCGACCGAGACATCATCAGAGACGCCACCCCCCCATCAATGAAAGCCAAATTTCCCCGCCTGACTTCAATTATTGACTGTTTTGAAATTCGAATGGATCACCCTAAGCCCCTCAAAGCCAGAGCTAAATGTTACTCCTCCTACAAAAAGTGGACCACTGTGAAGTACTTCATTGCATGTAGTCCTGCAGGCAGCATCACCTTCCTCTCCAAAGGCTGGGGTGGGAGAGCCTCTGATGTTAAGATCGTGAGGGAGTCTGGCTTCCTCTCACCTCTGTACCACCAACCAGGGGACCAGGTAATGTTGCTTTCTACACACAGTATTCATGATCATTATGAATGGTTTAAATGCTTTTGTACTCATGATCAGTTTTAATTTAATCTGTTGTTTTTTTGGAACTGTACATAGCCATTTTGTTATTTACATTTTATATAGTATAATATCTACATCCTGTTATCTGCACTGCACACTTTTTAGAACTATATAGTCATCTTTATTTTAGTCAAACTGCTATGGTTGAAGAACCACAACAAATAGAATTTCACTCTTTCTTGCTGTAAGGTACTGAAATACGTGACAATAAAGGAACCTGAATCTGTACTATAAACACTTAACAATACCTTCGACACATTACTTGTTTCAGATCTTGGCAGATAGAGGATTCACGTTAGAGGACGACTTCTCTCTGCTTGGCGCCACAATCTACACTCCAGCATTCACTCGTGGCAGGAAGCAACTCCCCGCAAAAGATGTCGAGGAGTCAAGAATGAAGTCGAGGATCCGGATCCACATTGGTAAGTTAATTTATTAGTCTATTAGGTAATTTTTCTATAATGAAGTATGGAAATACAGAAGCTGATTTATAAAAAATACAATATATATATTTATATATAAACTATAGTATAGGGGTAAGAGGTTAGAGGTAAGAGGTTGAATAATAAACATGTTTTTAATTGTATTTCACAGAACGTGTGATTGGCATCCTCAAGACCAGGTTCCGCATTTTGGACGGGCCACTCCCAGTGCTGTCTGTGAAGACGCTGCAGGATGAGATTGAACACAATGATTTAGCAAATGTGGATAAAATAGTCTGTGTCTGTGCTGCCTTGGTTAACATGTCAGGCAGTGTTGTCTTCAACAAGGACCGACAGGGGGATGTTCGACATTCTTAGACAATTGATTGATTGATTGAAAACCTTATTAACAGATTGCAGAATGGGTACAATACAGTTTTGTAAGGCTAGGCAGTGATCTTTAACCCCCCCCCCCCAGCTAAATGGGGAAAGGGGAATCGTATACGTTTCACTATTATGTAGTTAATCACTTGAAGTTACCCCAATGAGGAAATTACAGAATTGTTATCTAAAATTTATATATTTGGGATTTCAATATTTTCCAATAACCAGTAATGTCTGCCAGTATCTAGCCTTATGTTCTTGAGACAATAGGAAAAATAACCCAGACTCTTACTTACAAATATCTCTCATTTTAAAATGTCTATTTTTTTTTTTTTTTTTTTTATTTCTAAAAGTTTAAACCTGATTCCACTCCAAAGAGCACCAGTTGGACATTTACCGGGGCCAGTTTCGAATTGCAGCCACCCGTAGGTGCTCTTTAAGAGCGGTTTTGAAGGAGGGTAGGGATTCACATTATTTTACGGCTGTGGGTAGGGCGTTCCACATTGTTGTGGCATAATTGCGAAACGTGTTTAGTCCCTTGTTTGAGCCGAATCTGGGTTGAACATGATTTGTGGAACTCCCTCTAGTGTTGTGGTCGTGGAATTCATTGACCTTTGGGAAATATTTTGACATGTACATGGGTATCTTAGTGGTGTAGTGTATCTTGTAGAGGCCCATTGCAAGTTGCTGTACTTTGTCGTCTACTCTAAGCCATCCTAGGTTGTCAAAGTGGGCAGGGGTGAGGTGGGTTCTAGGAGTCAGGTCAAGCAGTAGTCTGACCAGTTTGTTTTGAGATGTTTGTAATTTAGTTTTTAGCGCCTTTGAGGTGCTTTGGTACCATGAGGTGCAAGCATAGTCGTAGTACCCTTGAATGAGTGCTCCTGCCAGAGTCTATATGTGAAAGCGTCCTTAGAGTCTTCAGGGTATTCTTGTTTACCAGAGAGGAGATCCGGTACAAGAATCGAGTTCGTTGGTTGACTTTTTTATTACATTGGATGCCATTTTGTCACAGGAAAGATTAGTCTCTAGGATGGAACCCAGGTAGGTTCCATCCTAGACTAGATTCTGAGTGGTTCTCCTGCCCCTCTGGGGAGATGGCCC
Organism: Notolepis coatsorum; assembly: GCF_963971535.1. NCBI lineage: Eukaryota > Metazoa > Chordata > Actinopteri > Aulopiformes > Paralepididae > Notolepis > Notolepis coatsorum. The sequence continues at coordinate 63,417,539 of NC_140177.1, read as the reverse complement.
TGAGCCATCATCTTGTATTCCATCCTGTATACCAGCCCTTCTATTCCCATGCTTCTTTGTTCTAGTTCTAATCATTACTTTAAACTTTAAAATGTTCTTATATACTTTGGTTCTATTGCAACAATTAGTTCTACCCCAGGTAGGGGTATCTACAATTTTTTTAGTGTTAGTTCCTGCACTTTGAGTGCCAACAGTTTGGTACTATTTTCTTATTTTTTTTACCCTTGATTAAATCCCTTTAAATCCTCTTTGAAATCTTGTAAATGATTCTCCCTTATTTTCTATTGTCTACCTCACTGCAGTGTTCTCCGCCTAGCACGGTCTCAGGGCTCCACGTCTTGTTCCTGTGAATTCAGATGAAGAGTAGACATTTAAATAAATTGTAAAAAAAAAAATTAGGAAACAGCACACACCACCAAACCTTGTTAAACCCAAGCTCTTAGATCTTAAATATAAGGAATGTGTGAACCAGTGCATTTTACCTGTAGCTCTGGAACCTGAGGTGAGTGTCCCACCAGCCGAGGGTGAATATGCCGGGCCCAGAAACGGCTTATGGAGTCCACTGCTTCACTAATGAAATGTTCATCCCGACGGACTCTGAAAATGACAGTATGTCTCGGGGTCCAAGTAACAAAGTCGGCATACTGTGTTCTGCAAACAAACATCTGCAACTGAACCTGTGATTAAAAAAAGTAGTAGAAATTTAGCCACAATGACACACAAGGAGAACAGAGCATTAACTATTATGTGTAAGAATCTTTACTGTATTACCTGTGTGTAGTAGATGTGGTTCTTCCTCAGTGTCAACAAAGTGTCTAGATGGCCGGTCTTGTCTTTAGGCCAATCTTCTGGAGCAACATCAACCCATTTCAAGGGACACTTCACCTCCACTACTCCTCTCCCACAGCACTCACAGGACACATATGTATCACAACTGACACCGATATAGGGCCTGTCTATTGACACACGCCAGCTCTTTGAGTTCAGGTTTGTGTGGACCTTGTGAATTTCGTCTGTAGTCTTAATGCAGGTTTGGGCTGTGGACCCTTCCAGGGACAGTGTATTAATAAATAGCTATGGCATCTCGTTCATGCTCCCTACCCCAGACAATTCCAGGAGCCATGAGTCTGTTTTTAGTTGAACCTTTTTCCAGAATGTCTCTCACCAGTGTTGCAGACGGTGTGTCGGTGGATGTGTGCAGTACTCTGTGAGCTGATGTTCCTGTCACCCTTCCCACCCTCTCTTGGTGCCATGCAGCACATTGTGCCCGATCCAAGGTTGCCTCTTCTATGGCCTCTACTTGCTCCTCAGTGATGGAAAGATCTGTGAACCATGGTGTTGGCCTGAATGGTGCCGAAAACCCTTGGAAGGTGCTTAGACCTACAGGGAGATCTCCAGTCGCAGCCAACAGGTGAAGGAACTGCTCTTGTTGCTGTGGGTTGGCGACTGGAATTGGGCCTTTCCGTGCCCTGCCTCCCGTACTCTTTGCCTTGTCAGAATAAAAGTTTATATTTGAAACTCTATCTCCCTCCACCTTTTTGGTGGAGACTTTGTTCCATGCACAGGCTATGCTGGTGGGGGCCACACTGGTATAGCCCAAACGGACCGATGTCTCCGGTTTAAAAAGCAATGCCCCCACATGAGAGCATGTCTCTCAGAGTCTGAAATGGAAGTTACTTTTAACTACAGTAATTTCATTCAATATGTTATATTACGATGTAGAACTCATTACTTTTCTCAACCAAGTGTAGGTGTTATTAATTATAGTATTGTTTGAGTGTCAGCTTACCCTGCCATGCAATCGCAGTGAGCACTTACAATGTCTCCTGTGCTCCTGGCAGCGACCCGTGTATTGTGGGGTTTCTCTGTGACCCTCCAGGATGGCTTCACCTGGGTTCTGAATACTGTCATGTCTTTTTCGGGTTTATAGTGCTACACAATAGATACCCAACCACTCGAAAAAAACTTGTGCGCCTCCAGGGATTTATAGTTTTTCATTTTTGTAGCTGTGTAAACACCTGTATGAGACCATGGAAATTAATGTCAGGTTGAGGCACTGTGCTCAAATAATTTGTAGGCTATGCATGATAGCATATAAATACTTTTATTATCCCAAGGGACATTTGACACTACAAATCGCTCACATTAAACATTTAGACAGAACAAGTCACAAATAAGAATAACAAAACAAAGTGCCTACGATAGAATAAAATATACAGTAAGTGTAATATTGCACAGTGTTGTGCATTTATCATCAGTAGCTTAGGCTACATAGTAGGCTAATGACAGCCTATTCTAGTCTAGCAGGTGCTGGTATAGACGTATAATATATGACATATATGACATATATGACATTTTTTGCCTAGATATACGGTATATCATTACATTACTAGTCTATACCTGGAGACTCAATCAGGTAATTGTAGATGTCGCCATAAGACACGTCTGGCCATTGAGTGGGTTCGTTTTTCCATTCTCCTGTTCTGCTGAAAGGACATTGGCCACCAAAGCAGGCAATTTTGTTCAAATAACAACACTTTTCAGCAGCTGGCAAGGTACTCATATAGCTAGCCATTTTTTAAATATTGTAACCTGCCGCTCACATTCTCACAACACAACACCCCCTCTAATGGAACATTCCAGGGTGGATGTGCGTTGCGTCACACTCTGTGGCCAATCTGCGCATGTGCATGGGGAATCGATGCTTAAAAACGTTCTTTTTCGCTGCCAATTTAGTTCTGATGGATTAGGAATGTCTCGCGCCGTGTTCAGGAGATTCAGGCGCATACAAGTCTATTCGATCATGTCTCTAGCACCCCCACAGCCGTATCTGCAATCACTTAATGTCAAGGCTCTCATCCACATTCATTAATTTGCCCCCCCCGCAATCTCCTCCCCGATTTCAATGTAACGCGGAAGTGTAGTGGTCTATGCTTGGTGGAGAGGAAATTATGTCACTGACCAGACCCCGCCCCCTGGTGTAGACACGAACATGACCCCTGACCCTCAGTGCTCTCTGTAGCCCATCCCACTGGGAATC
>NC_140177.1:63354499-63411999 GCF_963971535.1 Notolepis coatsorum | reverse complement strand
GAGAGTAGGAGAGGAGAGGAGGGGAGATGAGAAGAGAGGAGACGAGAGGAGGAGAGAGGAGGAGAGAGGAGGAGAGGAGAGGTGAGAGGATGAGGAGAGGAGGAGAGGAGAGGTGAGGAGGAGAGGAGAGGTGAGGAGGAGAGAGGAGGAAAGGAGAGGTGAGAGGATGAGGAGAGGAGAGGAGAGGAGGAGAGGAGAGGTGAGGAGGAGAGAGGAGGAGAGGAGAGGTGAGAGGATGAGGAGAGGAGAGGAGAGGTGAGAGGAGAGGAGGAGAGGAGGAGAGAGGAGGAGAAGAGAGGAGGAGGAGAGAAGAGGAGAGGGGAGGAGTCTTACTTTGCCTTGGCCTGGAAGACAGCGGAGGAGGAGTCACATGGAGGAGTGGAGCGACTGCATCTCCCCTGGAGAGATATTGATCCTGGTTATAGACAGAGCTGATATATTGATCCTGGTTATAGACAGAGCTGATATATTGATCCTGGTTATAGACAGAGCTGATATAGAGATATTGATCCTGGTTATAGACAGAGCTGATATATTGATCCTGGTTATAGACAGAGCTGATAGAGATATTGATCCTGGTTATAGACAGAGCTGATATATTGATCCTGGTTATAGACAGAGCTGATATAGATATATTGATCCTGGTTATAGACAGAGCTGATATATTGATCCTGGTTATAGACAGAGATGATATAGATATTGATCCTGGTTATAGACAGAGCTGATATATTGATCCTGGTTATAGACAGAGCTGATATATTGATCCTGGTTATAGACAGAGCTGATATAGAGATATTGATCCTGGTTATAGACAGAGCTGATATAGATATTGATCCTGGTTATAGACAGAGCTGATAGAGAGAGATATTGATCCTGTGCTGCACCTCAGGGTTGTCCAGTGTGTGTGTGTACCTGTGTGTGTGTGTGTACCTGTGTGTAGACACACCCACACAGAGAGCAGCTCCACTGTAGCTGCAGACTGAGAACACACACCACGTGACCTCTGACCCTTCCCACAGTGCACCTCTTCTCACTCAGCGCCCACACGCCCAGGTGCACCATGGGAGCAGGAGGCTCTGACGGACTGGAGACAAAACAATAAATAAACAAGATATACTAACTGAAATGTTTGATTTACTATGTTTAAAATTAGTATTATTATTATTAGAGATGTCGAGAGAGCTAAAGAGAGAGAGAGAGAGAGAGAGAGAGAGAGAGAGATAGAGAGAGAGAGAGGAGACAGAGAGAGAAAGAGAGAGAGATCAAGAGAGAGACAGAGAGAGAAAGACACAGAGAGACACAGAGAGGAAGAGAGAGAGAGACAGATAAATAGACACAGAGAGAGAGAGAGAGAGAGAGAGAGAGAGAGAGAGAGAGAGAGAGAGACCTCTTTTATCTTTGATAAAATAAACAAAATTGATGCACAGTTTATCCATCTCCCTGATCACCAAAAGCTACTATACATGTGTGGGGAGAAAAGTCAGTGTACAGCATTAGCTGCAAAATATGTAGACGGTTGTCACAAAATAAGAGAACAAGCCCTGTAAAATGTATCTGAATGGCCACACTTGAAAAATGACTACCCGATCGAGTGACCATTTTGTAAATTAATATGTTTCTTGTTGATTGTCCTTACTGTTATTACTAATGTTATGATATTTTATTGCTTAATATATATGTTATTGTTTGTATGTTGAACTTGCTTTGGCAATAAGTATGTTAATATTTCATGCCAATAAAGCCTATTTGAATTTGAATTTGAATTTGAGAGAGAGAGAGAGAGAGAGAGAGAGAGAGAGAGAGAGAGAGAGAGAGAGAGAGAGAGACAGAGCGAGAGAGATAAATAGACACAGAGAGAGAGAGACAGAGCAAAGGCTATGCTGTCATTGCACCCTCAGTGAGCCTGAAACTGAGTTGCACTTCCTCACCAAATGTGAAAAATATAAAGATATTAGAGAAACGCATTTAAAAAAAAAATGAACTAATAACAAAAGGTTTTCTTGCACTACCAGATACAGGAAAACTACCAGTCCTACTAGGGGAGGACTCAACAAGCTGTGAGCTAGCAGCAGCCTATGTTGCTGCCTGCCATAGACTGAGGGACAGTGAGTGACAGTCACCTGACATGTTTATGCCGTAATATTTTATGTTCTATTTTATGATGATCATTTTTGTATGTACTATGACATTAATATCTGTTTAGTAATCCATGCTTATGTTATTAATCATTTGCTTTGGCAATATGTACAAGTTGCGTCATGCCAATAAAGCCATTTGAATTTAATTGAATTGACAGAGAGAGAGAGAGAGAGAGAGAGAGAGAGAGAAACAGATAAATAGACACAGAGAGAGAGACAGAGAGAGAGACAGTTAGTTTACCTCACGTCTCCCAGACCAGTGACTGTTATACAGCTTAGAGGAAGAGAGCGACAATACACACCTCCGGACCTACACACATACACACATACACACACACACACACACGACATGGGTCAAAATACACACCTCCTGACCTACACACACAATCAGAGAGAGAGAGAGAGAGAGAGAGAGAGAGAGAGAGAGAGAGAGAGAGAGAGAGAGAGAGAGAGAGAGAGAGAGAGTACCTGGACAGTGTGCATTGGAAGCCATTCAGCAGCAGTGTGTTGCCAGGCAACAAACCAAGTGGGTAGGGGGTGTGGCCTAAGTCGAGGTACACCTGTAGGCTCCTCCCACTGAGGTCACACATCGTTAGACGCACATTTAGACCCGCCTCCAAACCTAGAGAGAGAGAGAGACACAGACAGACAGACAGACAGACAGACGGACGGACGGACGGACGGACGGACGGACGGACGGACGGACGGGCAGACAGACAGACAGACAGACAGACAGACAGACAGACAGACAGACAGACAGACAGACAGACAGACAGAGCTCAAAGTCTTGTATCGGACCCACAGCCAATAAGCAGGGCTGTACGTTAACTTTTTTTGCACATAACACTGGTGCTACAGAGGTTGATAGTTTTGTAGCACAGGCCAAAATCTTGTAGCAAAAGTATAAAACGTGTTATATTTGTAACAGTCACAAATGTGCCTATTGTATTTGTGTTATTTAGTTGCAGTGCCATGTTTGGCTGTCATTTTCATGCCGACAAGTTGACGTCACACAGCCAGACATGTTACGTGTAAGGAATTATGGGATTTGGTGTTGGGTGTATGGACTCTACTAGGGGTGGGAATCACCAGTTTCATCACGATACGATATCGATTCTTTGGACACGGATACGATATTTGCCGATATCTGCCATGATACGATACGATGCAGGTGCCTGCAATCGATATGAGAAGATATCATAAGCCCATTTAACACAATCAGTAACATTTAGATCAACTCAAAAAAGGTAACAAAAATATAATTTGAAACATTTAAATGAAAAACAATCTATTGTTTTAATACAAATAGACCTCCTGTTCACTATAAAGTGCCACGTTTTGATATATTGAGCTTTAAACTTTAAGTACCGTAAAAAAATTTGGAACTCAACTCAACCTAAAACCCCTTCCTCTCCCAAACCGTTCCTGCAATTGTTTTATGTTGCATGATGATCATGAATACATTTATTATGTATTGTATTTTTTATGTTTATGGTACATTTACTATCAATATAATATACTCGTCTGACTTAATCTGATCTTTTCAAACACACACACACACACACACACAGACAAACACACACACACACACACACACAGAATGATTGTGTCATCATTCTGGAGCCTCTCAGCCCCCTGGAGGGCTGTGGTCTCCAGGACTGTTCCTCTGTGTGTTCCTGTGTCAATAAATACCATCGATTGACTTCACCTTCGTCTCCTGGCTCATCATATCAATCCAAAGAACTCAGTTTTATACTAACAACAGGGTTTTAGCTTGTTGTTAGCTTATGCTAACGTAGCGTTAATTTCAGACTTTAACGCGACATGGTCATAAAGGAATGGCGAGGATTGCAAAGTGCGTGTTCCAGACGCTACTGCGCTGTGCTGTAGAGCGGATACGAGTCGACTCCACGGGATTTTCAAAATAAGAGTATCGATATGAACCGAACGTTGCTAGCTGCCGGAGCCATAGATATTATGGCTGGAGCTGCGCTTCTGCGGAGATGAAAGTTGCCACAGGATTTTCAAAATAAGAGTATCGATATGAACCGAATGCCTATCGCACCAGTGCTACTGAAGTAAATCCATTCATCGCACAGACCGATGGTGCTGTAGCACTTGCAACATATCTCTCGCACTGTACAGCCCTGCAATAAGAGACCAGTAGCCAATAAGAAGTGAAAGGGCCTTTAGACCACTGCACTCCCGCGTTACATTGAGCTCATGGGAGAGAGGGCGGGGGGAGGAAATTAATGAATGTGGATGAGAGCCTTGCCAGTAAGTGGTTGTAGCTATGGCTGTGGGGGCGCTGGAGACACGATCCAATAGACTTGTGTGTCTCTGTGTTCAGGAGACTCAGGCGTATAAAGGTCTCTTGGATCATGTCTCCAGCGCCCCCACAGCCGTAGCTACAACCACTTACATCAAGGCTCTCATCCACATTCATTAACTTTTTCCCCCCGCCCTCTCCTCCATAACTCCAGAATGGCCTGCAGGCAGACAGTTTGCACCAGGACCTGGAAATAGACCAGGCGCAGTAAAACACTCATAAAGTCTACAGCCTGTTTACTACAGGACTGGCAGCAATACACACTTCATGAGCTCAGTGTTTTACCTTGTAGAGTCTTCTCAAGTGCCCTGGTGTACTGTCCTCTACTGTCCTTTACTGTCCTCTGCTGTCTCTACTGTATCTGCTGTCCTCTACTGTCTCTACTGTCCTCTACTGTCTCTACTGTCCTCTACTGTCTCTACTGTCCTCTTCTGTCTCTATGCTGTATCTACTGTCTCTACTGTCCTCTACTGTCCTCTGCTGTCTCTACTGTCTCTACTGTCCTCTGCTGTCTCTACTGTCCTCTACTGTCTCTACTGTCCTCTACTGTCTCTACTGTCCTCTACTGTCTCTACTGTCCTCTTCTGTCTCTACTGTCCTCCGCTGTCTCTACTGTCCTCTGCTGTCCTCTACTGTCCTCTACTGTCCTCTACTGTCCTCTACTGTCTCTACTGTATCTGCTGTCCTCTACTGTCTCTACTGTCCTCTTCTGTCTCTACTGTCTCTACTGTCCTCTGCTGTCTCTACTGTCCTCTACTGTCTATGCTGTCTCTACTGTCTCTACTGTCCTCTACTGTCTCTACTGTCCTCTGCTGTCTCTACTGTCTCTACTGTCCTCTGCTGTCTCTACTGTCCTCTACTGTCTATACTGTCCTCTACTGTCCTCTACTGTCTATACTGTCCTCTACTGTCTCTACTGTCCTCTACTGTCTCTACTGTCCTCTGCTGTCTCTACTGTCCTCTGCTGTCTCTGCTGTCCTCTGCTGTCTCTACTGTCCTCTACTGTCCTCTGCTGTCTCTACTGTCCTCTGCTGTCTCTACTGTCCTCTGCTGTCTCTACTGTCCTCTACTGTCCTCTACTGTCCTCTACTGTCCTCTGCTGTCATCTACTGTCCTCTACTGTCTCTACTGTCTCTACTGTCTCTACTGTCCTCTGCTGTCTCTACTGTCTCTACTGTCCTCTGCTGTCTCTACTGTCCTCTACTGTCCTCTACTGTCTCTACGGTCTCTATGCTGTCTCTACTGTCCTCTGCTATCCTCTGCTGTCTCTACTGTCTCTATGCTGTCTCTACTGTCTCTACTGTCTCTACTGTCCTCTACTGTCCTCTGCTGTCTCTACTGTCCTCTACTGTCCTCTGCTGTCTCTACTGTCCTCTACTGTCCTCTACTGTCTCTATTGTCCTCTACTGTCCTCTGCTGTCTCTGTCTCTACTGTCCTCTGCTGTCTCTACTGTCCTCTACTGTCTCTACTGTCCTCTACTGTCCTCTGCTGTCTCTACTGTCCTCTGCTGTCTCTGCTGTCTCTACTGTCCTCTACTGTCTCTACTGTCCTCTGCTGTCCTCTGCTGTCCTCTGCTGTCCTCTACTGTCTCTACTGTCTCTACTGTCCTCTGATGTCTCTACTGTCTCTACTGTCCTCTGCTGTATCTACTGTATCTACTGTCCGCTGCTGTCTCTACTGTCCTCTACTGTCTCTACTGTCCTCTTCTGTCTCTACTGTCCTCTACTGTCTCTACTGTCCTCTACTGTCTCTTCTGTCTCTATGCTGTCTCTTCTGTCTCTATGCTGTCTCTACTGTCTCTACTGTCCTCTACTGTCTCTACTGTCCTCTGCTGTCTCTACTGTCCTATACTGTCTCTACTGTCCTCTGCTGTCTCTACTGTCCTCTGCTGTCTCTACTGTCCTATACTATCTCTACTGTCCTCTACTGTCCTCTGCTGTCTCTACTGTCCTCTGCTGTCTCTACTGTCCTCTGCTGTCTCTACTGTCCTCTGCTGTCTCTACTGTCCTCTACTGTCTCTACTGTCCTCTACTGTCCTCTACTGTCTCTACTGTCCTCTGCTGTCATCTACTGTCTCTACTGTCCTCTGCTGTCTCTACTGTCTCTACTGTCATCTGCTGTCTCTACTGTCTCTACTGTCTCTACTGTCCTCTACTGTCTCTACTGTCCTCTTCTGTCTCTATGCTGTCTCTACTGTCTCTACTGTCCTCTGCTGTCTCTACTGTCTCTATGATGTCTACTGTCCTCTACTGTCCTCTGATGTCCTATGCTGTCTCTACTGTATCTACTGTCCTCTACTGTCGTCTGCTGTCTCTACTGTCTCTAATGTCTCTACTGTCTCTACTGTCCTCTACTGTTCTCTGCTGTCTCTACTGTCTCTACTGTCCTCTACTGTCCTCTGCTGTCTCTACTGTCTCTACTGTCTCTACTGTCCTCTACTGTCTCTACTGTCCTCTACTGTCCTCTACTGTCTCTACTGTCCTCTACTGTCCTCTGCTGTCCTCTACTGTCTCTACTGTCCTCTGCTGTCTCTACTGTCCTCTGCTGTCTCTACTGTCCTCTGATGTCTCTACTGTCCGCTGCTGTCTCTACTGTCCTCTACTGTCTCTACTGTCCTCTTCTGTCTCTATGCTGTCTCTACTGTCCTCTACTGTCTCTACTGTCTATATTGTCCTCTACTGTCTCTACTGTCCTCTGCTGTCTCTACTGTCCTCTACTGTCTCTACTGTCCTCTACTGTCTCTACTGTCTCTACTGTCCTCTACTGTCCTCTACTGTCCTCTGCTGTCTCTACTGTCTCTACTGTCTCTACTGTCCTCTGCTGTCTCTACTGTCCTCTACTGTCTCTACTGTCCTCTACTGTCTCTACTGTCTCTACTGTCTCTACTGTCCTCTGCTGTCTCTACTCTCATCTACTGTCTCTACTGTCTCTACTGTCTCTACTGTCCTCTACTGTCCTCTACTGTCCTCTACTGTATCTACTGTCCTCTACTGTCCTCTACTGTCCTCTACTGTCTCTACTGTCTCTACTGTCCTCTGCTGTCTCCACTGTCTCTATTGTCTCTCTGTCTCTACTGTCCTCTACTGTCTCTGCTGTCTCTACTGTCCTCTACTGTCCTCTACTGTCCTCTACTGTCTCTACTGTCCTCTGATGTCTCTACTGTCCTCTGATGTCTCTACTATCCTCTAGTCTCTACTGTCCTCTACTGTCTCTACTGTCCTCTGATGTCTCTAATGTCCTCTGATGTCTCTACTGTCCTCTGATGTCTCTACTGTCCTCTGATGTCTCTACTGTCCTCTACAGTCTCTACTGTCCTCTACTGTCTCTACTGTCCTCTGATGTCTCTACTGTCCTCTGATGTCTCTACGGTCCTCTACTGTCTCTGCTGTCTCTATGCTGTCTCTACTGTCCTCTGCTGTCTCTATGCTGTCTCTACTGTCCTCTACTGTCTCTACTGTCCTCTAATGTCCTCTACTGTCCTCTGATGTCTCTACTGTCCTCTGATGTCTCTACTGTCCTCTGATGTCTCTACTGTCCTCTACTGTCCTCTACTGTCTCTACTGTCTCTACTGTCCTCTGATGTCTCTACTGTCCTCTGATGTCTCTACTGTCCTCTGATGTCCTCTACTGTCTCTACTGTCCTCTACTGTCTCTACTGACCTCTGTTGTCTCTACTGTCCTCTATCGTCTCTACTGTCCTCTACTGTCCTCTGCTGTCTCTGCTGTCTCTACTGTCCTCTACTGTCTCTACTGTCCTCTGCTGTCTCTACTGTCCTCTACTGTCTCTACTGTCCTCTACTGTCTCTACTGTCCTCTGCTGTCCTCTGCTGTCTCTACTGTCCTCTAATGTCCTCTACTGTCACTACTGTCCTCTGCTGTCTCTACTGTCCTCTACTGTCCTCTGCTGTCCTCTACTGTCCTCTGCTGTCTCTACTGTCTCTACTGTCCTCTGCTGTCTCTACTGTCTCTACTGTCCTCTGCTGTCTCTACTGTCTCTACTGTCCTCTGCTGTGTCTATGCTGTCTCTACTGTCCTCTACTGCCTCTACTGTCTCTGCTGTCCTCTATTGTCTCTACTGTCCTCTGATGTCTCTACTGTCCTCTGCTGTCTCTACTGTCCTCTGCTGTCTCTACTGTCCTCTGCTGTCTCTACTGTCCTCTACTGTCATCTGCTGTCTCTACTGTCCTCTGCTGTCTCTACTGTCTTCTACTGTCATCTGCTGTCTCTATGCTGTCTCTACTGTCTTATGCTGTCTCTACTGTCCTCTACTGTCTCTACTGTCCTCTGCTGTCTCTACTGTCCTCTGCTGTCCTCTGCTGTCTCTACTGTCCTCTGATGTCTCTGCTGTCTCTACTGTCTCTACTGTCCTCTGCTGTCTCTACTGTCCTCTGCTGTCTCTACTGTCCTCTGCTGTCTCTACTGTCCTCTACTGTCATCTGCTGTCTCTATGCTGTCTCTACTGTCTTATGCTGTCTCTACTGTCCTCTACTGTCCTCTACTGTCCTCTACTGTCCTCTGCTGTATCTACTGTCTATACTGTCCTCTACTGTCTCTACTGTCCTCTACTGTCCTCTGCTGTATCTACTGTCTCTATTGTCCTCTACTGTCCTCTACTGTCTCTACTGTCCTCTGCTGTATCTACTTCCTCTACTGTCCTCCTCTGTCTCTACTGTCCTCCTCTGTCCTCTACTGTCTCTACTGTCCTCTACTGTCCTCTGCTGTATCTACTGTCCTCCTCTGTCTCTACTGTCTCCTCTGTCCTCTACTGTCCTCCTCTGTCCTCTACTGTCTCTACTCTTCTCTACTGTCTCTGCTGTCTCTACTGTCTCTACTGTCTCTACTGTCCTCTGCTGTCTCTCTGTCTCTGCTGTCTCTACTTTCTCTACTGTCTCTCTGTCTCTAATGTCCTCTACTGTCTCTAATGTCCTCTACTGTCTCTACTGTCCTCTGCTGTCTCTACTGTCCTCTATTGTCTCTATTGTATGTGCTGTCCTCTACGGTCTCTACTGTCCCCTGCTGTCCTCTACTGTCTCTGCTGTCCTCTACTGTCTCTCTGCTGTCTCTACTGTCCTCTGCTGTCTCTACTGTCCTCTACCGTCCTCTACTGTCTCTACTGTCCTCTACTGTCTCTACTGTCCTCTACCGTCCTCTACTGTCCTCTACTGTCCTCTACCGTCTCTACTGTCTCTACTGTCTCTACTGTCTCTACTGTCCTCTGCTGTCTCTACTGTCCTCTGCTGTCTCTACTGTCCTCTACTGTCTCTATTGTCCTCTACTGTCCTCTGCTGTCCTCTGCTGTCTCTACTGTCCTCTACTGTCTCTGCTGTCCTCTACTGTCTCTAATGTCCTCTACTGTCTCTGCTGTCTCTCTACTGTCTCTACTGTCCTCTGCGGTCTCTACTGTCCTCTACTGTCTCTACTGTCCTCTACTGTCCTGTACTGTCTCTAATGTCCTCTACTGTCTCTGCTGTCTCTACTGTCTCTCTACTGTCTCTACTGTCCTCTGCGGTCTCTACTGTCTCTACTGTCTCTAATGTCCTCTACTGTCTCTACTGTCTCTAATGTTCTCTACTGTCCTCTACTGTCTCTACTTTCTCTACTGTCTCTACTGTCCTCATATTCCTGTGTTACCTGTATTATTCCTGTTACCTGTATTATTCCTGTGTTACCTGTATTATTCCTGTGTTACCTGTATTATTCCTGTTACATGTATTATTCATGTTACCTGTATTATTCATGTTACCTGTATTATTCCTGTTACCTGTATTATTCCTGTTACCTGTATTATTCCCGTTACCTGTATTATTCCTGTTACCTGTATTATTCATGTTACCTGTATTATTCCTGTGTTACCTGTATTATTCATGTTACCTGTATTATTCATGTTACCTGTATTATTCATGTTACCTGTATTATTCCTGTGTTACCTGTATTATTCATGTTACCTGTATTATTCATGTTACCTGTATTATTCATGTTACCTGTATTATTCCTGTGTTACCTGTATTATTCATGTTACCTGTATTATTCATGTGGTACCTGTATTATTCATGTTACCTGTATTATTCATGTTACCTGTATTATTCCTGTGTTACCTGTATTATTCATGTTATCTGTATTATTCATGTTACCTGTATTATGCCTGTTACCTGTATTATTCATGTTACCTGTATTATTCCTGTTACCTGTATTCTTCATGTTACCTGTATTATTCATGTTACCTGTATTATTCATGTTACCTGTATTATTCCTGTGTTACCTGTATTATTCATGTTACCTGTATTATTCATGTTACCTGTATTATTCATGTTACCTGTATTATTCCTGTTACCTGTATTATTCCGGTTACCTGTATTATTCCTGTTATCTGTATTATTCATGTTACCTGTATTATTCCTGTGTTACCTGTATTATTCATGTTACCTGTATTATCTGTATTATTCATGTTACCTGTATTATTCATGTTACCTGTATTATTCCTGTGTTACCTGTATTATTCCTGTTACCTGTATTATTCATGTTACCTGTATTATTCCTGTTACCTGTATTATTCATGTTACCTGTATTATTCATGTGTTACCTGTATTATGCATGCGTTACCTGTATTATTCATGTGTTACCTGTATTATTCCTGTGTTACCTGTATTATTCCTGTTACCTGTATTATTCCTGTGTTACTTGTATTATTCATGTTACCTGTATTATTCATGTTACCTGTATTATTCATGTGTTACCTGTATTATTCATGTTATCTGTATTATTCATGTTACCTGTATTATTCCTGTGTTACCTGTATTATTCATGTTACCTGTATTATTCATGTTACCTGTATTATTCATGTGTTACCTGTATTATTCATGTATTACCTGTATTATTCCTGTTACCTGTATTATTCCTGTTACCTGTATTATTCCTGTGTTACCTGTATTATTCATGTTACCTGTATTATCCTGTATTATTCATGTTACCTGTATTATTCCCGTTACCTGTATTATTCCATATTATTCATGTTACCTGTATTATTCATGTTATCTGTATTATTCATGTTACCTGTATTATTCCTGTTACCTGTATTATTCCTGTTACCTGTATTATTCATGTTACCTGTATTATTCCCGTTACCTGTATTATTCATGTTACCTGTATTATTCATGTTACCTGTATTATTCATGTTACCTGTATTATTCCTGTTACCTGTATTATTCATGTGTTACCTGTATTATTCCTGTTACCTGTATTATTCCTGTTACCTGTATTATTCATGTTACCTGTATTATTCCTGTTACCTGTATTATTCCCGTTACCTGTATTATTCCTGTGTTACCTGTATTATTCATGTTACCTGTATTATTCCTGTTACCTGTATTATTCCTGTGTTACCTGTATTATTCCTGTTACCTGTATTATTCCTGTTACCTGTATTATTCATGTTACCTGTATTATTCATGTTACCTGTATTATTCCTGTGTTACCTGTATTATTCCTGTTAATTCCTGTTACCTGTATTATTCCTGTTACCTGTATTATTCATGTTACCTGTATTATTCCTGTTACCTGTATTATTCATGTTACCTGTATTATTCATGTTACCTGTATTATTCATGTGTTACCTGTATTATTCATGTTACCTGTATTATTCATGTGTTACCTGTATTATTCATGTTACCTGTATTATTCCCGTTACTTGTATTATTCCTGTTACCTGTATTATTCATGTGTTACCTGTATTATTCATGTTACCTGTATTATTCCTGTTACCTGTATTATTCCTGTTACCTGTATTATTCATGTTACCTGTATTATTCATGTTACCTGTATTATTCATGTTACCTGTATTATTCCTGTTACCTGTATTATTCATGTTACCTGTATTATTCCTGTGTTACCTGTATTATTAATGTTACCTGTATTATTCCTGTTACCTGTATTATTCATGTTACCTGTATTATTCCTGTTACCTGTATTATTCATGTTACCTGTATTATTCCTGTTACCTGTATTATTCATGTTACCTGTATTATTCATGTTACCTGTATTATTCCTGTTACCTGTATTATTCATGTTACCTGTATTATTCCTGTTACCTGTATTATTCATGTTACCTGTATTATTCATGTTACCTGTATTATTCCTGTTACCTGTATTATTCATGTTATTATTCATGTTACCTGTATTATTCATGTTACCTGTATTATTCCCGTTACCTGTATTATTCCTGTTACCTGTATTATTCATGTTACCTGTATTATTCATGTTACCTGTATTATTCATGTTATCTGTATTATTCATGTTACCTGTATTATTCCTGTTACCTGTATTATTCCTGTTACCTGTATTATTCATGTTACCTGTATTATTCATGTTACCTGTATTATTCCCGTTACCTGTATTATTCATGTTACCTGTATTATTCATGTTACTGTTACCTGTATTATTCATGTTACCTGTATTATTCCTGTTACCTGTATTATTCATGTGTTACCTATATTATTCCTGTGTTACCTGTATTATTCCTGTTACCTGTATTATTCATGTTACCTGTATTATTCCTGTTACCTGTATTATTCATGTTACCTGTATTATTCATGTTACCTGTATTATGTTACCTGTATTATTCATGTTACCTGTATTATTCATGTTACCTGTATTATTCATGTTACCTGTATTATTCATGTTACCTGTATTATTCCTGTGTTACCTGTACTATTCCTGTTACCTGTATTATTCCTGTTACCTGTATTATTCATGTTACCTGTATTTGTTACCTGTATTATTCATGTGTTACCTGTATTATTCATGTTACCTGTATTATTCATGTGTTACCTGTATTATTCATGTGTTACCTGTATTATTCATGTTACCTGTATTATTCCCGTTACCTGTATTATTCATGTGTTACCTGTATTATTCATGTGTTACCTGTATTATTCATGTTACCTGTATTATTCCTGTTACCTGTATTATTCATGTTACCTGTATTATTCATGTGTTACCTGTATTATTCATGTTACCTGTATTATTCATGTGACCTGTATTATTCCTGTTACCTGTATTATTCCTGTTACCTGTATTATTCATGTTACCTGTATTATTCCTGTTACCTGTATTATTCCTGTTACCTGTATTATTCATGTTACCTGTATTATTCCTGTTACCTGTATTATTCATGTTACCTGTATTATTCCTGTTACCTGTATTATTCATGTTACCTGTATTATTCCTGTGTTACCTGTATTATTCATGTTACCTGTATTATGCATGTTACCTGTATTATTCCTGTTACCTGTATTATTCCTGTTACCTGTATTATTCATGTTACCTGTATTATTCCTGTTACCTGTATTATTCATGTTACCTGTATTATTCCTGTTACCTGTATTATTCATGTTACCTGTATTATTCATGTTACCTGTATTATTCCTGTTACCTGTATTATTCATGTTACCTGTATTATTCATGTTACCTGTATTATTCCTGTTACCTGTATTATTCATGTTACCTGTATTATTCATGTTACCTGTATTATTCCCGTTACCTGTATTATTCCTGTTACCTGTATTATTCATGTTACCTGTATTATTCATGTTATCTGTATTATTCATGTTACCTGTATTATTCCTGTTACCTGTATTATTCCTGTTACCTGTATTATTCATGTTACCTGTATTATTCATGTTACCTGTATTATTCCCGTTACCTGTATTATTCATGTTACCTGTATTATTCATGTTACTGTTACCTGTATTATTCATGTTACCTGTATTATTCCTGTTACCTGTATTATTCATGTGTTACCTATATTATTCCTGTGTTACCTGTATTATTCCTGTTACCTGTATTATTCATGTTACCTGTATTATTCCTGTTACCTGTATTATTCATGTTACCTGTATTATTCATGTTACCTGTATTATGTTACCTGTATTATTCATGTTACCTGTATTATTCATGTTACCTGTATTATTCATGTTACCTGTATTATTCCTGTGTTACCTGTATTATTCCTGTTACCTGTATTATTCCTGTTACCTGTATTATTCATGTTACCTGTATTATTCCTGTTACCTGTATTATTCCTGTTACCTGTATTATTCATGTTACCTGTATTATTCATGTGTTACCTGTATTATTCATGTTACCTGTATTATTCATGTGTTACCTGTATTATTCATGTTACCTGTATTATTCCCGTTACCTGTATTATTCCCGTTACCTGTATTATTCATGTGTTACCTGTATTATTCCTGTTACCTGTATTATTCATGTTACCTGTATTATTCCTGTTACCTGTATTATTCATGTTACCTGTATTATTCATGTTACCTGTATTATTCATGTTACCTGTATTATTCCTGTTACCTGTATTATTCCTGTTACCTGTATTATTCATGTTACCTGTATTATTCCTGTTACCTGTATTATTCATGTTACCTGTATTATTCCTGTTACCTGTATTATTCATGTTACCTGTATTATTCCTGTTACCTGTATTATTCATGTTACCTGTATTATTCATGTTACCTGTATTATTCCTGTTTTATTCCTGTTACCTGTATTATTCATGTTACCTGTATTATTCATGTGTTACCTGTATTATTCCTGTTACCTGTATTATTCCTGTTACCTGTATTATTCATGTTACCTGTATTATTCCTGTGTTACCTGTATTATTCATGTTACCTGTATTATTCCTATTATTCCTGTTACCTGTATTATTCCCGTTACCTGTATTATTCCTGTTACCTGTATTATTCCTGTGTTACCTGTATTATTCATGTTACCTGTATTATTCCTGTGTTACCTGTATTATTCATGTTACCTGTATTATTCCTGTTACCTGTATTATTCATGTTACCTGTATTATTCATGTTACCTGTATTATTCCTGTGTTACCTGTATTATTCATGTTACCTGTATTATTCCTGTTACCTGTATTATTCATGTTACCTGTATTATTCCTGTTACCTGTATTATTCCTGTGTTACCTGTATTATTCATGTTACCTGTATTATTCCTGTGTTACCTGTATTATTCCTGTTACCTGTATTATTCATGTTACCTGTATTATTCCTGTTACCTGTATTATTCCTGTTACCTGTATTATTCATGTTACCTGTATTATTCCCGTTACCTGTATTATTGCTGTTACCTGTATTATTCCTGTGTTACCTGTATTATTCCTGTGTTACCTGTATTATTCATGTTACCTGTATTATTCCTGTTACCTGTATTATTCATGTTACCTGTATTCCTGTGTTACCTGTATTATTCCTGTGTTACCTGTATTATTCATGTTACCTGTATTATTCATGTTACCTGTATTATTCCTGTTACCTGTATTATTCATGTTACCTGTATTATTCCCGTTACCTGTATTATTCCTGTGTTACCTGTATTATTCATGTTACCTGTATTATTCATGTTACCTGTATTATTCATGTTACCTGTATTATTCCTGTTACCTGTATTATTCATGTTACCTGTATTATTCCTGTTACCTGTATTATTCATGTTACCTGTATTATTCCTGTGTTACCTGTATTATTCCTGTGTTACCTGTATTATTCATGTTACCTGTATTATTCCTGTTACCTGTATTATTCATGTTACCTGTATTATTCCTGTGTTACCTGTATTATTCCCGTTACCTGTATTATTCCTGTTACCTGTATTATTCATGTTACCTGTATTATTCCTGTGTTACCTGTATTATTCATGTTACCTGTATTATTCCTGTTACCTGTATTATTCCTGTTACCTGTATTATTCCTGTGTTACCTGTATTATTCATGTTACCTGTATTATTCATGTTACCTGTATTATTCCTGTGTTACCTGTATTATTCATGTTACCTGTATTATTCCTGTTACCTGTATTATTCATGTTACCTGTATTATTCCTGTTACCTGTATTACTCATGTTACCTGTATTATTCATGTTACCTGTATTATTCCTGTGTTAACTGTATTATTCATGTTACCTGTATTATTCCTGTTACCTGTATTATTCAAGTTACCTGTATTATTCCTGTTACCTGTATTATTCCTGTTACCTGTATTATTCCTGTGTTACCTGTATTATTCATGTTACCTGTATTATTCATGTTACCTGTATTATTCCTGTTACCTGTATTATTCCCGTTACCTGTATTATTCCTGTTACCTGTATTATTCATGTTATATTATTCCTGTTACCTGTATTATTCCTGTTACCTGTATTATTCCTGTGTTACCTGTATTATTCATGTTACCTGTATTATTCCTGTTACCTGTATTATTCATGTTACCTGTATTATTCCTGTTACCTGTATTATTCATGTTACCTGTATTATTCCTGTTACCTGTATTATTCATGTTACCTGTATTATTCCTGTTACCTGTATTATTCCTGTTACCTGTATTATTCCCGTTACCTGTATTATTCCTGTTACCTGTATTATTCATGTTATATTATTCCTGTTACCTGTATTATTCCTGTTACCTGTATTATTCCTGTGTTACTTGTATTATTCATGTTACCTGTATTATTCCTGTTACCTGTATTATTCATGTTACCTGTATTATTCATGTTACCTGTATTATTCCTGTTACCTGTATTATTCCTGTGTTACCTGTATTATTCCTGTTACCTGTATTATTCCTGTTACCTGTATTATTCCTGTGTTACCTGTATTATTCATGTTACCTGTATTATTCCTGTTACCTGTATTATTCATGTTACCTGTATTATTCCTGTTACCTGTATTATTCATGTTACCTGTATTATTCCCGTTACCTGTATTATTCATGTTACCTGTATTATTCATGTTACCTGTATTATTCCTGTTACCTGTATTATTCCCGTTACCTGTATTATTCCTGTGTTACCTGTATTATTCATGTTACCTGTATTATTCCTGTTACCTGTATTATTCCTGTTACCTGTATTATTCCTGTGTTACCTGTATTATTCCTGTTACCTGTATTATTCATGTTACCTGTATTATTCATGTTACCTGTATTATTCATGTTACAATACCTGTATTATTCCTGTTGTGAAGGATCAGATTAAACCGAATATATATATTTATTTATGGATATATATTTAATAGTATTTGTATATCGTTTGATATCCCTTGTATATTCCTTGTACATATACACTGAATATCCCTTTAGTCTACTAACAGCCCATAATAGTTTCATTCTCTCATTGGACAAGAACTTGGCGCCAGCAGCCAAGCCCCTTGGTTCAAGTTCAATCGTGCCGACGAACATGTCGTTACTAGCCCCGGTTCCGCGTAGGAATACGTCTACCGAAATACGAATGGTACTATTTGTTCACAGCGCATATATATATGGCGCAAGTAAAGTAGAACTTCCTTCTTTTAGTCCCTTAGCCCTTAGTTCTTTACCCTCCAACCTAGTGGCAAGACGTTAAGCCTCACCCACGATACACGTGTGGTGCAGTATGGTCAACTTGGCCTCAGAATGGCATTGAGACATCGTGTGGATTAATAGTTGAATTGTCATAGTTTGGCACTATACCGTCGAGTGGGACGTATTTCTATTAAGTTAATAATAGTCTATTATGTATGGTGCATCGTTCGGTTAGAGTTATACAGTGAGTAGTACCCCCATCGTTTCCTCGCGTTATCTAGAGTCTTAACCAGGCTGGGCAGACCACGTGTGGTGCTTTCATCCGAGGAGTTCTGGGCTAGGACGAGTGGACCTGCACATTGGATTACCTTACCCGGACGACGGCGAGCCCTACACGGCTTGGATTATCTACTTGCTTTGGGTGCTTTGATTTATGCCATGGATAACAGCCAACACTGGTGAGTGTTGGAACTACCCCCCGAGAGGAGTCCAGGTGAGACGGCGCTCTACCCCGAGTGAGGTCGCCTCACGTCTCTTCGTTGTGGACCGGCAGCTACCGTCTACAAGAGGGCCCAACTGTATTCATCTGTGGACCAAGGTTCTGTGGGCACCGTGTTCAGCACTCTGAATTCTCCCAAGAAATCGTTGGCCAGATGGGATATCGCCGGCGGCTCTCCTAACCCCCCCCCCCCTACTGACTTACAACCAGCAGGACCCCCCTTTAGTATATCCAGCTATAATCATTAAGTACCATCGCTATAGTTCCCTAAAGAACCAGGTTGTATACTTGCTTCCTGCGTAACCAGAGATTGGACATTCAATGTTGATTTGCCTACGAATACTCATTTGCCTTACAAGTGCATTCAAATCATAAATGTCATTAAGTGAACGTTGTATATACCCTTTGCTATATATTAAATATTCGACTTATACATTTGTGTGGACTTGGTTTCATGGTGGGAAAGTGTTCATCATATCTATATCATGTACTGTGTGGCCAGTAGTTAAAGTACATAAAGCGGTAGTGGTTTAATGATACCATACTTATCAATACAGTCAGGGAATTGTACCCCTCAGTTACAATTGGTCCTTCGAGCCGGAGGGTAACTAGTGTAATATTAATATAGTGTTATTAATATTGAAATGGCCTATGATGAACACTCCACGAAACGGTCCTCCTAACGTAGAACGCCCGCGGCGCAGACGACAGACACCTCAGTACTTAGAGGATTACGCTGTCAGTCAACTACCTAGCCTTCGACAAACGGTAAACGCGGTAAAAGTAGAAAGTAAAATTATGTCTGACCTTAACGACCAGGTTACCCCGACCACAGAGGCCCTAGTGGGTTCTAATGTAACTGACCAAGCTCACGGTGGGGACCAGGAGGGAGCTGACATGCCTTTACCCCCCGCCAATACCGAAGAAGTAGTCCCCGACCAGCCCCGGGAGGAAGACAACCCTACAGAGAGAGAACTCTGCACGGAACAAGATGAGGAGAGCGCCGAGGAGATAGAGCTCCAGGACTCCCCAACGAGTACAGCCAGGAGCGGCTCACCTCTACAACCGTCTTCCCCCAGCGAAGCGGAGAGGATGCTATCACAGGCGTTCCTCGTCAGCCTGACAGCCTCTACCGAACGCGATCGACTCCAGGGTGAACGCGATCGACTTCAGGGTGAACGCGATCGACTCCAGACGCAGCAACGGAGCGAAGAAGAGCGCATACGCCTGGAGATGAGACGCCTTCAGACGGAAGAGAATATGGCAAGAGACCGAGCAGACACCCAGCGCGCCGCTGACGGTGCCCAAAGAGAGGCAGAGCGCGACCTCGCTCTCATCCAGCGCGAAACCGAGCGCGACAGACTACAGGGCGAGCGCGACAGACTACAAGCGCAGCTAATGGAGCAGCTGATCACCAGGGCAACACCCTCTCCCTCCGCCAGGGGTTCAAGGGCCTCGTCGAGACAACAGTCAAGGGCAGCATCCCCTAACCGACCAAGCGACCCTGAACTTGACCACCAGAGAGAGCCTATACCCCCCGCAGACCCCCTTCCCCGACCGGTCCAAGCGAGACCCAGCTACAAGGAAGGAGCAGCATACACTGCGGAGAGGCTAAATAAACGACTACAGGATCTAGAGGACCTGACAGAAGAAGAAGAGGGAGAGGAGGAGAACCAAGCCCGACGACAGCACAGTACTCCACCGGACCAGGAGGTCCAGTACAGCCCAGGCTATACCCCCGCGGCGCTGCGCTACAGACCCCCGACTCTATTCACGGGTGAGCATGACGCACGACCAGCCCCGAGGAACAGCACCTGGACCAGCGGGCCATGGTACCCTGCCGGTACCAGCCCACAGAGAGGCGCAAGAGGAGACTCGCCTAGGAGGCCTCTCTCCCAGCGCTCACCGATGTGCCAGCCATCCACGGCGTCATACATTGGCACACCGACGTTTCCAGACTTCACCTATGAGAATCGAGCACAGTACACGGAGCTCCGGATGTGCTTAGAGACAATGATGGTGGATGTCGCTGATGAACGCCACAAGTATGCAATATTACTGAAGCACCTGAAAGTACCCCGAGCGCACAATATAGCGCTAGCCTATGCCACCTCTACGACCCCATACACCGCGGCTCTAGCAGCGCTGGACCAGAGATATGGACGTATATGGGATTACGTAATCCAAGAGATAAGGCATATTGACCGCCTACCCCCAGCAACAGACAATCGCTCATTAGACGACCTGTCTATAAAAGTGCAGTCCCTGGTAGGGATGCTGGGAGCGCAACGAGAAAAGGGTATGCACGAGCTATACGCCAACTCTAACGTCGAGAGGATTTTAGAGAAGCTGCCACCCGCCAGACAAGAGCGCTTCAGGCGGCAGAGAGACCACCATGATCCTAACGGTCCCGAACCATCCCTCCTCGATCTAGCCGACTTCCTGGCGAGAGAAGTCAGCAGCCTACGACTGGATACGTTCGTGCGGAGCACACCAAGCTCCAGAGAGGGACCCAGAAGAATAAACGATGGAAGAAGATCGGTGACTGTCATGCACCAATCAGAATCAGTACCGAGCAGTAAGAACCACAGTACCCCCTCGAGAAAAGAGAAGTGGAAGATGGTGTGCCCGTACTGCGAGAAGGAACACTGGCTGTCACAATGTGACCTGTTCACAAAGATGAATGCAGAAGAAGTGAGTCAATGGATAAAGTCCAACAGGCGCTGTTACCGATGTGCGCGCAGTCACATGGCAGCCGAGTGCCGCCTAAAGAAGAGGTGCAGTCGGTGTGACGGAGCCCACCTAGATGTCCTACACGACAGTAACAGAAGAAAGCCTGCACCTGCACCATCGAGCAGCACAAAGGCAAGTGTCATGTACATTGACCCCGCCAGCAGCAGCGGCGCCCAAGTGCTCTTAAAGGTAGTCCGTGTAACATTGAGCTACCAAGATAAAGTCATGGACACTTACGCCGTCCTTGATGACGGGTCAGAGAAGACCCTTCTGCTCGCGTCCGCTGCGGCCCAGCTGGGACTGCGGGGGAGCGAGAACCAAATGACGATTCGGACAATAAGAAGAGATTTAAAGACGATAAAAGGCGAGAATGTCTCCTTCACTATCGCAGCAAGCGGGCAGCCAGAGCGACGGTATAGGATTACAAATGCTTTCACCAGCCAAGAAATAGGACTATCACAGTACACCTACCCCATCGCCAAACTGATGGATAAATATGTGCACCTGCGTCAACTACCTATCCCGCTCATAGACGGCGCCACCCCGACCCTGCTGATAGGCTCCGACCATGCAGACCTCATAGTCCCGATAGACCGGGTCCATACAGGACCCAGAGGCTGTCCTGCAGCAGTCGAGACCCGCCTAGGATGGACATTACAAGGCCCCCTCGCTAAATCTCTTAACCGAACAGCAGCCACTAGCTGCCTCCACTCCAGAGTGACAGAAGAAGACACCACTCTCCTGCAGCATGTCGAGAGGCTATGGACACTAGAGACAATGCCCTTTAAGAACGAAAAGAAAGACATTCGTTCTAAAGAAGACATTTACGCCATAAACCTCTTCGAGCAGGGGACAAAGAGAGTCACAGTCAGCGGAGTGATGAGATACGCAACTCCACTCCTGAGGCGAGAGGGAATGCCCACCTTTCACGCAAAGAAAGACGCTACGGAGCGGTATCTATTGAACACAGAGCGGCGCCTAGCCAAAGACCCCGCTCAAGAGAGTGTGTACCGCGCTGAGATTGAGAAGCTAATCACAGCGGGACACGTGACAAAGATTGACATTAAAGAGGCCGATCAGACGACCGAATCATGGTACGTGCCGCACCACAAGGTCCACCACAACGGCAAGGATCGCATTGTGTTTAACTGCAGCTACCAGATCGGATCCCAAAATCTGAATAAAGAGCTCTTGCCCGGCCCCACACTCGGCCCCTCTCTACTAGGCGTGCTACTACGCTTCCGCCAGGACAAGGTGGCTATCAGCGGGGATATCAAAGGGATGTTCCTGCAGGTGA
Source organism: Notolepis coatsorum (assembly GCF_963971535.1). Classification (NCBI taxonomy): domain Eukaryota; kingdom Metazoa; phylum Chordata; class Actinopteri; order Aulopiformes; family Paralepididae; genus Notolepis; species Notolepis coatsorum. Next base: position 63,389,647 of record NC_140177.1, on the reverse strand, counting down.
GACTAGTGGAGGAGGACAAGCCCCTGCTGCGGTTCCTATGGAGAGAGAGGATCGGAGATGAGCACCCCGCCATCTATCAATGGGAAGTCCTCCCTTTCGGAACTACATGCAGCCCGTGCTGTGCTACATTTGCACTACAGAAACACGTCGCAGAGGACCCAGCAGCAGATGAAGAGGTCCGACACAGTGTGAAGAACAGTTTCTACGTGGACAACTGTTTACAAAGCGTTTCGACTCAAGAAGAAGCCGAGGCTCTCCTACTCAAGCTACGCGCCTCTCTGATCAAAGGCGGCTTTGATCTCAGGCAGTGGGCCAGCAGCGACCCGCACGTATTGCGCAGCCTCTCCCCCGCGGACAAGGCTGCCAGCAGCGAGACCTGGATGGCGACAATCCCAGGAGAAGCCCAAGAAATGACACTAGGACTAGTCTGGCGCTTCAAAACAGACTCGCTCCACTATAGACACAAACCCCTGACCACGGAGCAGGGAAGGTCGACGGCGATACCGACCACCAGACGGAGTGTGTACAGAACACTCGCCAGACAATATGACCCGTTGGGATGTATTCTACCTTACACCACCAGGACAAAGATGATTGTACGAGCACTATGGGACAAGGACCAGGGCTGGGACGACCCAATACCCGCACCCCTTGCCTCCACATGGAGAGAGTGGGAGACGGAACTCCGCTCACTCCCAGGCGTCAATATACGCCGCAGCTACTTCCCACCCACAGTGAGGCCAGAGACATGCAAGATGGATCTACACGTCTTCAGCGACGCCTCCGAAGTAGCCTATGGATCAGTGGCCTACTTGCGTGCCCAAGAGAAGGGAGGAGAGATACACACCGCCTTCATCCTGGCTCGCTCAAGAATAGCCCCACGAAAGCAACAATCTATCCCGCGTCTAGAGCTCTGCGCAGCCCTAGCAGGAGCGCATCTAGCCACGTTAATCCAACGTGAACTCACCATTCCGGTGCACAGAACAATCTTGTGGTCAGATTCCACGACAGTACTCACATGGATCAAGTCTGATTCATGCAGATACAAGGTCTTCGTGGGAGTCAGAGTCACAGAGATTCAAGAGTTAACAGAAGCAGCGAGCTGGCGGTATGTGGACACCAAACACAACCCAGCTGACGTCATCACCCGGGGAATGTCCCTAGATGACCTCACCCGTCACAACATCTACAGTGACGGACCAGAGTTCCTCAAGCTCCCGGAAGGAGAGTGGCCTACGCCCACCCCACGGGAGGCGAGTAAAGAGGAGGTTGAGAACAAGAAACCTATGTTCTGTGGACTGAGCACAGTCGCCTCCACAGACCCCAACATAGATGATTGCATTACCCTACAGAGTGCGCAGCTAAAGACATTCCTGTGGCACCACCCAGAGATTCAGCCCACTGCCGACATTTCAGCAGCTGACTACGAAGAAGCAGAACTTCTTCTACTACAACGAGCCCAGAGAGACTCGTTCCCCGACGAGCTAGACTGTCTACAGGGAGGAAAGCCCGTCCCATCAGACAGCAGATTGCTCCACCTGGCACCCGAGAGCGACGCCCATAATCTCATCAGAGTGGGTGGTCGTCTGCGGAGGGCCCCCAATCTACCGGATGACGTTAAGTACCCGATAGTCTTGAACAGCCGACACAAGGTCACAGAGCTGATCATAAAGAAATACGACGAGGATGTGCATCACGCAGGAGCAGAGAGAGTCTTCGCGGAGATCAGACGTCGCTATTGGATACTTCAAGGGAGAGAAGCAGTGCGACGCTTCCAGCGAACCTGTCTAGACTGCCGAAAGTGGCGCGCGCAGCCCAGCATACCCCGGATGGCTGACCTACCCCCCTGTCGCCTCCGACTCGGCGACAAGCCATTCCACTCCACAGGCATGGACTGTTTTGGCCCGTTGTATATAAAGAAAGGAAGAGGAACCGAGAAGCGGTGGGGTATTGTATTCAAATGCATGACCACCAGAGCGATACATATCGAACTCCTTCCAACCATGAGCACAGACTCATTCCTTATGGCCTTCCGAAGATTCACATCACGGAAAGGAAAACCGTCTACGTTGTTGTCTGATCACGGGACAAACTTCAAAGGCGGAGAAAGAGAGCTGAGAGAGAGCTTCCAAGCTATGGGCCCAGAACTTAAGACCCACCTCGCTCCATCCCAGATTGACTTCCAGTTTAATCCCCCGAACGCACCCCACTTCGGTGGAACCTGGGAACGAGAAGTACGTTCTATAAAGACAGCCCTGTACGCCGTGCTTGGGGCCCAGACTGTAGCGGAAGAAGTCCTAATGACAGTCCTCACGGAGATCGAGGGAGTATTGAACTCCAAGCCCCTCGGCTACGTCTCCAGTGATATAGCAGATGTCGACCCAGTCACCCCCAACACACTCTTGATGGGGCGGCTGGACCCCGCGCTACCCCAGACAATGTACAGGCCTGAAGAAGCGAACGGCCGAAGAATGTGGAGGTACAGTCAAGTACTGGCCGACAAGTTTTGGAACAGCTTTCTACTCCACTACCTACCGTCTCTACAGACCCGCCAGAAGTGGGTAAAAGAGAGAGACAATTTGACAGAAGGAACAGTCGTCATGATTATCGACCAGTCACTACCCAGAGCTATGTGGCCGGCTGGCCGCGTAAGCAAAGTGATCACCGGTGCCGATGGAAAGGTCCGAGCAGCTGAAGTGCTCGTCCAAGGGCGAACTTACACACGACCCGTGGCGAGGCTGATAGAACTGCCTAGACTCCCAGACACTATCGATGACGACCATGACCCCATGACTTTGTGAGTTGACTGACCCTTACAGCGGACCTTGAGTGGTAGACAGTGCGGTTAATCTGTCTCTGCTTAGCTAATTAGGTGGGACTAATTAGGGGGCGGCTGTTGTGAAGGATCAGATTAAACCGAATATATATATTTATTTATGGATATATATTTAATAGTATTTGTATATCGTTTGATATCCCTTGTATATTCCTTGTACATATACACTGAATATCCCTTTAGTCTACTAACAGCCCATAATAGTTTCATTCTCTCATTGGACAAGAACTTGGCGCCAGCAGCCAAGCCCCTTGGTTCAAGTTCAATCGTGCCGACGAACATGTCGTTACTAGCCCCGGTTCCGCGTAGGAATACGTCTACCGAAATACGAATGGTACTATTTGTTCACAGCGCATATATATATGGCGCAAGTAAAGTAGAACTTCCTTCTTTTAGTCCCTTAGCCCTTAGTTCTTTACCCTCCAACCTAGTGGCAAGACGTTAAGCCTCACCCACGATACACGTGTGGTGCAGTATGGTCAACTTGGCCTCAGAATGGCATTGAGACATCGTGTGGATTAATAGTTGAATTGTCATAGTTTGGCACTATACCGTTGAGTGGGACGTATTTCTATTAAGTTAATAATAGTCTATTATGTATGGTGCATTGTTCGGTTAGAGTTATACAGTGAGTAGTACCCCCATCGTTTCCTCGCGTTATCTAGAGTCTTAACCAGGCTGGGCAGACCACGTGTGGTGCTTTCATCCGAGGAGTTCTGGGCTAGGACGAGTGGACCTGCACATTGGATTACCTTACCCGGACGACGGCGAGCCCTACACGGCTTGGATTATCTACTTGCTTTGGGTGCTTTGATTTATGCCATGGATAACAGCCAACACTGGTGAGTGTTGGAACTACCCCCCGAGAGGAGTCCAGGTGAGACGGCGCTCTACCCCGAGTGAGGTCGCCTCACGTCTCTTCGTTGTGGACCGGCAGCTACCGTCTACAAGAGGGCCCAACTGTATTCATCTGTGGACCAAGGTTCTGTGGGCACCGTGTTCAGCACTCTGAATTCTCCCAAGAAATCGTTGGCCAGATGGGATATCGCCGGCGGCTCTCCTAACCCCCCCCCCCTACTGACTTACAACCAGCAGGACCCCCCTTTAGTATATCCAGCTATAATCATTAAGTACCATCGCTATAGTTCCCTAAAGAACCAGGTTGTATACTTGCTTCCTGCGTAACCAGAGATTGGACATTCAATGTTGATTTGCCTACGAATACTCATTTGCCTTACAAGTGCATTCAAATCATAAATGTCATTAAGTGAACGTTGTATATACCCTTTGCTATATATTAAATATTCGACTTATACATTTGTGTGGACTTGGTTTCATGGTGGGAAAGTGTTCATCATATCTATATCATGTACTGTGTGGCCAGTAGTTAAAGTACATAAAGCGGTAGTGGTTTAATGATACCATACTTATCAATACAGTCAGGGAATTGTACCCCTCAGTTACAATTCCTGTTACCTGTATTATTCATGTTACCTGTATTATTCATGTTACCTGTATTATTCATGTGTTACCTGTATTATTCATGTTACCTGTATTATTCCTGTGTTACCTGTATTATTCATGTTACCTGTATTATTCCTGTGTTACCTGTATTATTCCTGTGTTACCTGTATTATTCATGTTACCTGTATTATTCATGTTACCTGTATTATTCCTGTGTTACCTGTATTATTCATGTTACCTGTATTATTCCTGTTACCTGTATTATTCCTGTGTTACCTGTATTATTCATGTTACCTGTATTATTCCTGTTACCTGTATTATTCCTGTGTTACCTGTATTATTCATGTTACCTGTATTATTCATGTTACCTGTATTATTCATGTTACCTGTATTATTCCCGTTACCTGTATTATTCATGTTACCTGTATTATTCCTGTTACCTGTATTATTCCTGTGTTACCTGTATTATTCCTGTTACCTGTATTATTCATGTTACCTGTATTATTCCTGTTACCTGTATTATTCATGTTACCTGTATTATTCATGTTACAATACCTGTATTATTCCTGTTACCTGTATTATTCATGTTACCTGTATTATTCATGTTACCTGTATTATTCATGTGTTACCTGTATTATTCATGTTACCTGTATTATTCCTGTGTTACCTGTATTATTCATGTTACCTGTATTATTCCTGTGTTACCTGTATTATTCCTGTGTTACCTGTATTATTCATGTTACCTGTATTATTCATGTTACCTGTATTATTCCTGTGTTACCTGTATTAACCTGTATTATTCCTGTGTTACCTGTATTATTCCTGTGTTACCTGTATTATTCATGTTACCTGTATTATTCCTGTTACCTGTATTATTCCTGTGTTACCTGTATTATTCATGTTACCTGTATTATTCATGTTACCTGTATTATTCATGTTACCTGTATTATGCCCCTTACCTGTATTATTCCTGTTACCTGTATTATTCCTGTTACCTGTATTATTCCTGTGTTACCTGTATTATTCATGTTACCTGTATTATTCATGTTACCTGTATTATTCCCGTTACCTGTATTATTCATGTTACCTGTATTATTCCTGTTACCTGTATTATTCATGTTACCTGTATTATTCCTGTTACCTGTATTATTAATGTTACCTGTATTTCATGTTACCTGTATTATTCATGTTACCTGTATTATTCATGTTACCTGTATTATTCCTGTTACCTGTATTATCCCTGTGTTACCTGTATTATCCCTGTTACCTGTATTATCCCTGTTACCTGTATTATTCATGTTACCTGTATTATCCCTGTTACCTGTATTATCCCTGTTACCTGTATTATTCTTGCGGCCGTGGATGCTGACCCTCTGAGACACCAACCCCTGAAAACACACCACCTCGACCAACCTGCACTCCAGGACCTCAGAGACAGACATGACTCTCTGAGACTCTACCTGCAGAGAGGGAGACAGAGACACAGACACACATATTGGAACAAATCAACCAAATCATAAAGTAAATTAGAATTCTATCTGACCGTAAACAGGTGGAAGAATACCTGACCACCGTGAATGATATAAAATTAAGAAAGACATTGACACGGTACAGACTGAGTGGACATAGTCTAGCCATAGAAACAGGCCGTCACAGGCCGAACTGGCTGCCCAGAGAGGCCAGGCTGTGTTCACTTTGTCATCAGGGGGACGTTGAGACAGAATCTCACTTCCTGCTACACTGTGAGAAATACAAGGATCTAAGAGAGGTTTTCTTTATTTATAAAATACATCAAATGTATCCATCTCCCTGATCCACTTACATCTCACACAGCTTCAAGCTCCACTTACATCTCACACAGCTTCAAGCTCCACTTACATCTCACACAGCTTCAAGCTCCACTTACATCTCACACAGCTTCAAGCTCCACTTACATCTCACACAGCTTCAAGCTCCACTTACATCTCACACAGCTCCAAGCTCCACTTACATCTCACACAGCTTCAAGCTCCACTTACATCTCACACAGCTTCAAGCTCCACTTACATCTCACACAGCTTCAAGCTCCACTTACATCTCACACAGCTCCAAGCTCCACTTACATCTCACACAGCTTCAAGCTCCACTTACATCTCACACAGCTTCAAGCTCCACTTACATCTCACACAGCTTCAAGCTCCACTTACATCTCACACAGCTTCAAGCTCCACTTACATCTCACACAGCTTCAAGCTCCACTTACATCTCACACAGCTTCAAGCTCCACTTACATCTCACACAGCTTCAAGCTCCACTTATATCTCACACAGCTTCAAGCTCCACTTACATCTCACACAGCTTCAAGCTCCACTTACATCTCACACAGCTCCAAGCTTCACTTACATCTCACACAGCTTCAAGCTCCACTTACATCTCACACAGCTTCAAGCTCCACTTACATCTCACACAGCTTCAAGCTCCACTTACATCTCACACAGCTTCAAGCTCCACTTACATCTCACACAGCTTCAAGCTCCACTTACATCTCACACAGCTTCAAGCTCCACTTACATCTCACACAGCTTCAAGCTCCACTTACATCTCACACAGCTCCAAGCTCCACTTACATCTCACACAGCTTCAAGCTCCACTTACATCTCACACAGCTTCAAACTCCACTTACATCTCACACAGCATCAAGCTCCACTTACATCTCACACAGCTTCAAGCTTCACTTACATCTCACACAGCTCCAAGCTCCACTTACATCTCACACAGCTTCAAGCTTCACTTACATCTCACACAGCTCCAAGCTCCACTTACATCTCACACAGCTTCAAGCTTCACTTACATCTCACACAGCTCCAAGCTCCACTTACATCTCACACAGCTTCAAGCTCCACTTACATCTCACACAGCTTCAAGCTTCACTTACATCTCACACAGCTCCAAGCTCCACTTACATCTCACACAGCTTCAAGCTTCACTTACATCTCACACAGCTCCAAGCTCCACTTACATCTCACACAGCTCCAAGCTCCACTTACATCTCACACAGCTTCAAGCTCCACTTACATCTCACACAGCTTCAAGCTTCACTTACATCTCACACAGCTTCAAGCTTCACTTACATCTCACACAGCTTCAAGCTCCACTTACATCTCACACAGCTCCAAGCTCCACTTACATCTCACACAGCTTCAAGCTCCACTTACATCTCACACAGCTCCAAGCTCCACTTACATCTCACACAGCTCCAAGCTCCACTTACATCTCACACAGCTTCAAGCTTCACTTACATCTCACACAGCTCCAAGCTCCACTTACATCTCACACAGCTTCAAGCTTCACTTACATCTCACACAGCTTCAAGCTTCACTTACATCTCACACAGCTCCAAGCTCCACTTACATCTCACACAGCTTCAAGCTTCACTTACATCTCACACAGCTCCAAGCTCCACTTACATCTCACACAGCTCCAAGCTCCACTTACATCTCACACAGCTTCAAGCTCCACTTACATCTCACACAGCTTCAAGCTTCACTTACATCTCACACAGCTTCAAGCTTCACTTACATCTCACACAGCTTCAAGCTCCACTTACATCTCACACAGCTCCAAGCTCCACTTACATCTCACACAGCTTCAAGCTCCACTTACATCTCACACAGCTCCAAGCTCCACTTACATCTCACACAGCTCCAAGCTTCACTTACATCTCACACCTACAGTATGTATATGCGTGTGTTGTGTTAGTGTGTATTCTCACCAGGTTGTGGAGTGTGACAGGAAGGGGGTGTGTCAGAGTGTGGATCCTCCAATCAGTGTGGACTAGGAGGGAGGGGTTAGTATGTAGCTCCACTCCCCTCTGCCCAGCAACACCACAGCCAACCAGAATACTGGGATCCTGATGGGCATACACAAAGACCAATCAGCAGCAGTTTGATGGTGCATTTGGTCGGTCCTCATCGACTGATAAAGTCGCAAATGTATCACGTGACCAAGTAGTATATATACACAATAGAGGTCTGCAAGCCCGACGGAGCCCGACACCAGGGACAGATAGGGTTCGGGTAGGGCTCGGGCTAGAGCTGCCGCGATAACCGCATTACCGCGGTATCGCTGTTGCATCACGCTCACCGCAGAGTTAGGCTGAATACCGCGTCACCACTGTTTTTTATCATAATAATAAAGTTGGCTTGCGGCTTGCGGCTCTGCAGATATACCCTACTCGGTTCCAAGCGACCCTATTGGTCCAGCCTGGCTCTGCGGCTCTGCAGATACCCCCTACTCGACGCGTCACACTTTGTAGCCTCTGAACGAAAACAGAACGCCGCGCCGCCATCTTTACTGCCTCGCTAAGGATGCATTTCATTCAGGATTTGTTTGCGACAGAACCAAGTGCAATAAACAAAAAAGAATGGATTCACTGTGTATTCTGCCTTATTTATTGATGAAACAAAACCGACATCAACCCAATTTACCACCGAGCGGAGAGTTTAGTGTCACAACAAGATCGCTGATGTGTTAAGTTTGTTGTTGTGATTAGCCTAATACTACAGTCAGCCGATATACACGAGAGGTAACAACGTTAAACCCGGGTTTGCTTGGTAGAATACACAATGAGAGGTAACGTTAGCTTTGGCAGAATAGACGCAACGAGAGTCTGGTTAATGTTGTTATTGATTGATTGATTGAAACTGTGTTAAACTCTGGCTTGCTGCAAGCCCTCGGACATCTATGCCCACGGAGCTTTCAGTGTACACAAGCGAGCGGCCCCGCCTGCATCCCCATTCCCCAAACGGAGTAGTACCTGGCTGCAGTGGAAAAGGAACGAAGTACCAGGTGCCTAAAGCGGGTCGAGTCGAGTAGGTAATATGCAGTGGAAAAGCGCCATTAGACTAGAGGCAGGCTATAAGAGTAGACTACTAAAAAAAAAAAAATGCATTAAAACTTTATTTTTTTTTGTGCGCACTGTGCGGTAATTACCGCGGCGGTAGGAAATATTGCGCAAATTCGTGCGGTAAGGAAAATATCAATACCGCGGCAGCTCTAGCTCGGGCTCCTTTTATTTGTCTTGCTTCATTTTACACACGCGCACATAAGAGGCGCACGCACACACAGAGCACACACAGAGGAAGACACACAAGCTAGACCGCTGAGAGCGTGCGTGTCGGCGATGGAGAAGCTGCCTTTGCTAGCTAGACTCGTGTGCTATGTGTTGAGTTGAGACCCGCCAGCAGCAGCTGGAGCTAGGGCCTGAATGATACAGCTAGGGTCTGAATGATACAGCTAGGGTCTGAATGATACAGCTAGGGCCTGAATGATACAGCTAGGGTCTGAATGATACAGCTAGGGTATGAATGATACAGCTAGGGTCTGAATTATACAGCTAGGGCCTGAATGATACAGCTAGGGCCTGAATGATACAGCTAGGGTCTGAATGATACAGCTAGGGCCTGAATGATACAGCTAGGGTCTGAATGATACAGCTAGGGCCTGAATGATACAGCTAGGGCCTGAATGATACAGCTAGGGCCTGAATGATACAGCTAGGGCCTGAATGATACAGCTAGGGCCTGAATGATACAGCTAGGACCTGAATGATACAGCTAGGGCCTGAATGATACAGCTAGGGCCTGAATGATACAGCTAGGACCTGAATGATACAGCTAGTGCAATAATTCCACCCTTCTGCACAGGTACTGCTTGCCCCACCTCGAATTCATGTCTGTGAAATGCCAACCTTTTTACCTCCCCAGAGAGTTCGCCTCTGTAATCCTAACAGGAGTATATATTCCACCCACTCAGTCGACTGAAGTGAGCGACAGGGCTATCAACGAGCTGTCGCGCCATATCTCCGACCTGGAACGCAAGCACGCCGACTGTAACATCACGGTGCTGGGAGACTTTAATCGCACCAATTTATCTAAAGAACTCCCACATTATAAACAACAAATGGACCATCCCACGAGAGAACAGCAGATACTCGACCACTGTTACAACACCATAACATCCGCCTACAGTGCGCAGGTAACAGCTCCCCTCGGAAACTCTGATCACGCTATGATTCACTTGGTTCCTACCTACACTCAGAAAGTCAGGTCTGTCAAACCTCATTCTAGGAAAGTTAAAATCTGGTCAGATGATGCTATTGAAACACTTAGAGCCTGCTTTGAATATACTGACTGGTCTATTTTTAGTGAGGCCTGTGATAATCTAGACTCCTACACAGACACAGTGTCATCCTATATAGATTTTTGTGTTAATCTCCATATCCCCACTAAATCTGTTAAAACCTATGGTAACAATAAACCGTGGTTCTCACGCGATCTCATTGAGTTGCGGAGAAGGAAAAACACTGCGTTCAGGGAGGGGGACACTGAGACTTACAAAGCAGCTAAATATGACCTTAGAGCTGCCATCAGGAAGGCAAAAACATCCTATGCCACTATACTGGAGGATAAATTTGATTCAAACAACACTAGGGCAGTCTGGAAAACTCTCAATGAACTAACCAATTACAAAAAGAAATCCCCCCCCCCCCCCCCCCCCCCCGACGCAGACCCCCACCTCCCAGACAAGCTGAACACCTTCTTTGCCAGGTTTGAGAAGCCTCTTAAAGACAGCTGGCCCACCCCACCCCCTCACCTATCCACCCCACTCACCATTGATACAGATACAGTGAGGAACCTCTTCCGGAGGCTGGATAAGGGCAAGGCAGCAGGCCCGGATAACATCTCACCTGCCTGCCTCAGCTATTGTTCTGACCAGCTAGCACCAGTCTACACTGGCATTTTCACCACCTCACTCCAGCAAATGCAGATCCCAGCCCTCTTCAAACAATCCACCATCATCCCCAAATATCTAGCCTTAATGACTACAGACCCGTGGCCTTGACGGCAGTAGCCATGAAGGTGCTGGAACGCATAGTCCTGTCAGTTTTAAAAACACTCACATCCCCCCTGATGGACCCTCTACAATTTGCCTATCGCACAAACCGGTCTACTGATGATGCAGTCAACCTGGCACTGCACTACACCCTCCAGCATCTGGAGACCAAAAACAGTTATGCAAGGATACTTTTTATTGACTTCAGCAGTGCCTTCAACACCATCGACCCCCTCATACTGTTCCAAACCCTGACCAACATGAACATTGCCCCCTCCCTCTGTTTCTGGCTGCTGGACACCCTGAAGGGCCGCAAACAAGTAGTCCGCTACAACAACCTCACCTCTCTCCCTCTGACCACCAACATTGGGGTACCACAGGGGTGTGTTCTCTCCCCGTGGCTTTTTTCCCTCTACACAAACAACCTCCGATCAGCATCCCCCTCAGTCAAAACGCTGAAATACGCGGACGACACCACCATCCTAGGGCTGATCTCCAACAACAAGGAGGATGACTACCGGCTGGAGGTGGAGCGGACACTAACGTGGTGCAGAGAACACAACCTTATACTCAACGAAAAAGCAAGACCGTGGAACTCATCATTGACTTTCGGAAAATCACACCCACTAAAACACCCATGCTCATCAATAACCAACCCATTTCAGCCACAGACACATTCAAATACTTAGGAACACACATCAGCAATAAACTCAACTGGGATCATCACACCACTCATCTACTTAAAACAGCCAATCAAAGATTATTTCACTTGAGACAACTCAAGAAGTACAAGGTTAGGAAGACTTTAATGATACAATTCTACACAGCCATAATACAAAACATCATTTCACTCTCCATCACTGTATGGTACGGCAACACACCCAAACACACACTACACAGACTAGACAGGATCATCATAAGGGCATCCAAAATCATTAACCGCAAACTCCCCACCCTGGACTCCATACACAAGCAGAACACCATCACACGCGCAAACAAAATCATCAGTGACCCCCTGCACCCAGCTCATCACCTCTTCCAACACCTCCCCTCTGGTAGGAGGTTCAGGTCACTGGGCAGTCGCACGGTGACCTGTAACAGTGTATACAGGGGAGGAAATTAGGCCACTTTACTCGCCAAATGCGAAAAAAAACCATTCTGCAATCACTGCACTGGCAAACGGTGCGCGTCTTCTGAGTGCTCGCTTTAGTTGACAGTGCCACGAGAGCACTGCACAAGACCACCCGCGGACATATAATGTTTAATAAAAGTTCGCGCAGTACTGGCCAACCCGCGGACATATAATGATAAAAGTCCTGCGTTACTAGGCTAGCCATCAGGAGCACTCTCAAACGGATAACGTTAAACACAGCAGAAGATGGAAAACAGACAGACTGACCAACGGGGAACTGCATCCAACCCTAGTACAACCCTCGAGTATAAGTTACTAAGGACACATTTAAATCACAGAGGTGTAATGTTAGTCTACTGGAACTGTATACAGTGGTTAGCTTCTAGTTAGCGTTTTAGCGATAGCTGCTTGCTAGCTAACGTTAGCCCTGTGTGCTCAAAGCAGCCAGCTAGGTGTATCTGTTATGACTATAATGTTTCCAAAAAAGCACCGGACTACGACGTAAGGTTAGACATTTTATTTCATGCTCAAAAGCCCCTGGCTTGCACATCGCAGTCACGAAAGGGGCTAGCTCAACCAGTGCACTGTGCACAACAGCACACCAACCCAACTGACGTTACCACAACACTTGACGGTACTTCACAGCACTGTCGTAAGACCACCGTGCTGTCTTAAAGGCACAGTGTGCCTACCCAGATGCATACACAACATTGACGAGGCTTGACAACCGAGGTTCAAAGTTAACTTGATTGATTGATTGAAAACTTTATTAACAGATTGCAGAATGGGTACAATACAGTACGGCTCATTGCATATAATACCCCCTTTTTTTGTACTATTATTTATGTTTTCACTCCTATTTTATATTTTTTGTTAATGATATTATTATATATATATATTTTCTTTTCCAATAGATTTTTTAATTGTATTATTATTTTTTATTATTATTATTATTAAAAAAAAATCTTTTATATATAAATTTATTTGTATCTCTATTTTGTCTATCTGATATAGTCCAATAGGGCTGCCATAGGCTATTCATTTGACTTTACCCTGCTCGACCTGGTTCCCTACCCAGGGGGGTTGATATTGTTGGCTTTCATACGGTCTATTCTAATATACTTAAATGGACATAACTGTGAATAAGACAGGAACCTCGTATGCTCAAGAATGTTAGTGATTATATCATACGGAAATGACACAGGAGCCTAGTTCTTAGGACCTTATTGTCACTGCTATGGTTATAATTATTAAGGATATTTAAATATGCTACTTGAGTATTATTATTTTGTATAAAAACAGGCGTAGGTGGGGAGCTCCAGTAGCTCACCACGTACCGCGAGTGCTATTTCAGCGCCGTGGACAACCGTGCTCGTCACGGATCTGGGGCTGAGCGCGTTCGAATCCCGGACGGCAGCCGTGCCTTTCCCAGAGTGTCTTCCCCCCCATCTGAACCCTTTCAGCCTGCTTCTGTCGGTCGAACTTGACCAAGTATGAATGCGATGAAAAAGCGATAAACGCTAAAAGAACCAGCTGACTGGTCAAAGTAAAAAAAAAAAACAGGCGTAGGTGTATGAATATATATATGTAGATATATGGGTATATATACAACTTAGATATACATTTGGATATAATAATAATAATTTATTTATAAATAAATCTTGATTTTGTTGTTACTTACTCTATTTTGACTTTTCATTTTTTTTTGATATAATGCCCCTTTTTGTATTATTTATGGTTTCACTCCTATTTTTTATTTTGTTAATGATATTATTGTACATATATATATATTCTCTCTTCTAATAGATTTAATTTTAATTTTTATTATTTTTTTATTATTATTATTATGTATGTATGTATGTATATATATATATATATATATATATATATGTATGTATGTGTGTATGTGTATATATATATATATTTTTTTTTTTGTAAATTTATTTTTATCTTTATTTTTTCTATCTGATATAGTCCAATAGGGCTGCCATAGGCTATTCATTTGACCCTGTTTGACCTGTTTCCCTACCCAGGGGTGCTGATATTGTTGGCTTTCATATGGTCTATTCTAATATAATTAAATGGACATAACTGTGAATAAGACAGGAGCCTAGTTTGCTCAAGAATGTTAATGATTATGTCATACGGAAGTGACACAGTAATTGGAGCCCTGCTGCTAGTTCTAGTCCTTAGGACAAGCTTAGGGAGGTGTATGTTCTCCGCAAGGAGTGGTTGGGTGTCAGGGAAATTGGGTGTTAGATCCTACAAGTTTGTTTGTGTTAGTTTTGTCTGTGTTAGTTTTGTCCTCTCTCCTCGCCTCCTTTCAACAAGATCCTATGCTACCTCATCACATACCCTGATATCTGAATATGGCTAATGCATCAAATAAGAGAGGAGCAAGTCTAAGATTTGTCTCTTGGAACGTCAAAGGCATCAATGGCCAAGTCAAGAGAGGCAGAATATTCTCCCACCTAAAACAACTTAAAACCGAAATAGCTTTCCTGCAAGAATCCCATCTGACCACAAAGGATCATCATAGGTTGAAAGCCTCTTGGGTTGGACAAACCTTCCATTCCAATTTCAGTAGTAAAGCAAGGGGTACAGCTATTTTAATACATAAAACAGTACAGTTCAGACCAACTAAGGTTACAGCAGACCCCCAGGGCAGGTTTATTATAGTTTCAGGATCCCTTAATAATGTCATGGTAGTGCTAGTTAATCTATATGCACCCAATTGGGATGACGCAGCATTCATGGGAAAAGTAATAGCATGTTTACCTGATTTGAACTCTCACCATTTGATTTTGGGGGGCGACCTCAACTGTGCAATAGACCCACGGCTAGACAAATCTAATCCAAAGAATGTCTCTCCCTCTAAAATGGCAAAATCAATTACATCATTTGTGACCCAAATAGGATGTGTGGACCCATGGCGTTTTTTTAATCAGAGTAAAAAACACTTCTCTTTCTACTCTCAGGTCCATAAAACATTCTCTAGAATTGATTACTTCTATATTGATAAATATTTCATTCCGGCTGTCAATAATACAGAATACTCGACTATAGTGATATCGGATCACACCCTATTACTACTTGACATCGCATTCTCACTCCTACAAAAATCACGCCCCCCTTGGAGGTTGGACTGCACATTGTTAAGTGATGATGGATTCTGCCAAACAATATCCAAGGTGATTGACAAATTCCTTATAACCAATAACCATGACAGCATATCCCCATCCCTACTCTGGGAGACCTTAAAGGCGGTAGTTAGAGGAGAGATTATATCCTACTCTGCAAGACAAAACAAACTGAGAAAACAAAAACAGGAACAGATCATGGAAAGTATTGCAAAACTAGACAGAAAATTATCAGTATCCCCAACCCCTGAATTAGACAAGGAAAGACAAAATCTCCAAATGGAATATAACTTACTTTCAACCCGTGAGACTGAAAAACAGCTTTTAAGATTACGTGGGTCTTTCTACGAACATGGGGAAAAGGCAGGACGCCTTTTGGCACACCAAATTAAGAGTAGATCGACATCCCAACAAATTGAACAAATAAGGACTCCCTCCGGAGAACTCAGTCATCCCATCTCTTATTAATGAGACTTTTAAAACATTCTACTCCGAGCTTTATACCTCACAAACCCCTGCGGATGATACAGACATGACAAGGTTTCTTAACAACCTGGAATTCCCATCCATAACCCACACGCAAGCGAGCGAAATAGACCAACCTCTAGAACTTGGTCATATAGCAGACTCGATTGGACTGATACAAAGTGGCAAGGCCCCTGGCCCAGATGGCTATCCAATAGAGTTCTATAAAAAATTCATAGATAAATTAACCCCCCTCCTGTTAAAAATGTTCAATCACTCTCTGGACCAAGGGGCTCTGCCTCCAACTCTCACTGAGGCCTCAATAACCTTGCTATTAAAACCGGGTAAAGAACAATCTGACTGCAGCTCCTACCGCCCTATCTCCCTTTTAAATGCAGACTATAAAATCCTAGCAAAAACACTAGCCATGCGGCTAGATTCGGTTATGCCAGGTATCATATCATTAGACCAAACAGGGTTTATGAAAAACCGCAACTCCTTCTCTAATATCCGGCGCCTTTTAAATATTCTTCATTCTCCTGCATCCGGTGAGACACCAGAGGTGGTGGTCTCCTTGGATGCGGAGAAAGCATTTGATAGGGTGCGACCTCTGCTAGAGGTCCTTAATAGGTTTCGTATGGGCCCCAAATTTATTTCTTGGATAACACTTTTATACTCAGCACCTAAAGCATCTGTGAGTACTAATGGGATGATATCCCAATACTTCACTCTTGGTAGAGGTACCCGCCAGGGATGTCCTCTGAGTCCTTTGCTATTTGCCGTAGCAATCGAACCTTTATCTATTGCGCTCAAATCCGCCAACTACAATCAAGGAATCTTTAGATATGGTTCGGAACACATACTCTCCTTGTAT
This sequence comes from Notolepis coatsorum, assembly GCF_963971535.1. NCBI lineage: Eukaryota > Metazoa > Chordata > Actinopteri > Aulopiformes > Paralepididae > Notolepis > Notolepis coatsorum. The sequence goes on along the minus strand of NC_140177.1, from coordinate 63,372,863 downwards.
GCAGACGACTTATTATTATTAATTTCTGATCCACTGTCTACCATCCCTCAGACTATCGGACTACTGAATAGATTCGGAACCTTTTCAGGTTACAAACTTAACTTTTCAAAAAGTGAATGCTTCCCAGTGAATAATCTAGCCTTACAGATCCCTGAAAAGCAATTCCCCTTTAAGATATCTAAAGACAGTTTTAAGTATTTGGGAGTGAACATATGTCGTAAATTTTCAGACCTTATCGAGAATAATTTCTCACCCCTAATAGCCAAGCTTAAATTAGACCTGGAGAGATGGAATAGCTTACATATAACTATTGCGGGGAGGGTAAACTGCATAAAAATGAATGTGCTTCCACGTTTTCTATACCTTTTTCAATCCCTTCCAGTCTTCTTACCCAAATCCTTCTTTACTAAAGTAAATGCACTGATTTCCCATTTTATATGGGGAGGCAAGCCCCCCAGAATAAAAAGAGAGTTCTTACAGAGGCCTAGAGAGGGTGGGGGATTGGCACTCCCTGATATAAGAAACTATTATTGGGCAGCCAACATCCACAAGATGATTTTATGGACCCAAGAACCGGCACTGAGCTGGTGTGAATCTGAAGCAGGATCCTGCCAGTCTACCTCACTATTGGCCCTGCTCTCATCTGAATTGCCAATCCGGCCGACCAAATTTTCAAGAAACCCAATTGTTGTATCGACTTTAAAAATATGGCTTCAAGGACTTCCGGTTTAGCGTTAGAATGGAGTAGGTCGCATGTGACACAGCTGCTCACCCGTTATTTTTTTTTTCGTTTTAAAAACATATTTTTAAACCATTAATGCGTTTACAACTTGACGCATATATCAACTGAGACTATCAACTAACTATATTGACCAAAAGAATCGAGATGCCAAACACAAGGAAAGACGCAGTGAAACCAAAACCAGTCGAAGAGGTCCCGCCGCGGGACCCAGGATTCGTACAGCGGACAGCAGGAAATATAGACTTGACAGAGGCTGCTTCAAGTTCATCCCCATCAAACACCTCCGCAGATACCGAACATATCATCCGGAAAATGGAGGAAATGGGGAAGACAATAATGAAGGAAATGATCCTCCAATCACAACTGTCGGAGAAGATAATAACTCAAAAAGTAGATGCTATTAAAGAATCTATTGAAGGCAAAATTGATGCGCTGAGAGCGGACGCCGACGCACAGAATAAACGCACCGAGGCTCTGGAGAAAGTAGTGGAAGCCCACGAAATCAATTTCACTCGCATCTACAATGAAGTAGAGGCTAACAAAGTTAACCTAACTGCTGAGATGAAGGGGAACTACAATGAAATCAAGACGGAGCTCAGCGAAATAACGTCGGAGCTTACGCGAATCAATAAAGAACAGAAAGCCAAAATATTCGAGATGGAATATCAAAAACGCAAGCTGAATATTCGTATTGTCGGTCTGGACGAATCAGTGAGATGTGCAAACCCTGAAGAGTTTGCCACAGTATTACAGAAAATCTTGGGAACAGGGATCCTTCCTAAAATACCGGAGGTGGATCAGTGCTTCAGATTGGGACCCCGCTCCAGTGACAATAACGCTAAGCCCAGAGTGATATTGGTTATCCTGCGCCAAGTCAGAATAAAAGAAATGATTATTCGTGAAACTCGCAGGATGAAAGGCAATCTGAAATACATGGAGGTACCAATACACTGCTTTGAAGATTATTGTCATGATGTAGTGGAACTGCGTGCCAAGTTCAAGACGGTGATGTCTCAACTATACCTGGGGAAATACAGACCCCTACTAATATACCCTGCAATACTCCGCATTGTCGACAAACAAGGAGCAAGGGTTCTCCTCAACTCGCCTGAAGATGCAGCCAAATTCCTGTCTGAACAACACGCAGAATAGTGTATAAATGGCCTTTTAAATCTCAGTTATGCAAGGTCACCATATAGTACAATCTTTAATAACCGAGGATTTGGGACAGAGAGACCTACGTGCTCAGAGTTTTTGAATGCTTTCCCCGACGTGTTTAAATTATTGCGGACATATTGGATTCAAGATTGGAACACTCCAGAACATACTGGAACATTCAGACAATGTAAAAATGACATATTGGAATAATCTAGAACAGGGGTGTCAAACTCATTTTCACAGAGGGCCACATCAGCATTATGGTTGCCCTCAAAGGGCCAAAGACCGTATAAATGTTAATGTAATGTAAAATAAATGTAGCTACACATTTACATATTGTTAAACATGGTGTTTCTGTATTTATTACTTATTCAAGTTATACATATTGGATATTAATTTGCATAAATGTAAAAATATATGTTAGCTTATGTTATTTTAACAAATAATTTTAGTTTATCAGAACCCCATATTACTCCACCAATCAATGATCAAACCATTCAAGTAAATAACAAAGAAGAATATCATCAAATACAAGCTATGACATTAAGTTTGTTCAAAACCTTTTTGTCACAGTCAAGAGGGGCAGAACTAACAACTGTGAGCTGCAAAGAACACGTGGGACAGATGTAGCAGATGTTACAAAAACAAATGGCTGCACACAACCTTGCAGAGGCCATACATCCAACTAATGGAAGATAGTTTAATTAACTTTAATTAACAGATTGCAGAATGGGTACAGTACAGTACAGCTCAATACACACAATTGTTAAGGGGATGCAGACCAGAGAAAGACTTTCGACTTGTTTACATCAGGGTCCCCCATTTTCAATTCGTAATGAAATTGCTATTATGTGTCTGCATGAACACACAACTGTAACTGTACTCAAAAATAACAAAATAAGGGTTGTCTCAGTTCACAACTATATTGGTCAAATTTTGGGTGGGATTTGTTTGCGTCCCTACAGCTTCTTATTCAATTGAGCGAGATGCTCGGTTATGTCACACAGACAGTTTGCATCTGACAGTTCAGACAATATTTCTTCAACCCTTTGTTACCTATTCCGCCTGGATCTTTTTTGTATTTTGGGCTGTAAAATTGTCAAAGAATGTCTGAGGAGTAAGTGCTTTTGGCTTTTTTCCTTTGTTACCTCAGATGTTCAACATACATGTATGTGTAAGAATGTGTAATAACTAAGGCTGTCAAAGTTAAAGCTTTATTAACGCATTAACCCACAATTATTTTAACACTGCTATTTTTTAACCCAATATTAATGTAAAAAAAAAAAAAAAAAAAAATTTTTTTTTTTACCTGAGCTCTTGGGGGGCCACATCAAATGACGTGGCGGGCCGGATTTGGCCCGCGGGCCGTGAGTTTGACACCTATGATCTAGAACATCGAAGCATTCTTTGATATATGGAGCATTCTGGAATATCAGCAATACGTGGCCATTCACTCTACCAGAAGCCCCTCGGGGGAATAATCAACAGCTATCTAGATGCAGAACCACAGAGCCATCATAGCCGGCCGGCTGAAAGATCACTCTACACAACGATCATCGCCCACCCCGGTCAGGGGAAATGCTGCATATACGTATTTAAAAACTGTTTTTTATTAATGGGAAATAATTTCACTACTTCTCCAATTTATACTTTAGATGTTTAAGCATAGCAATGCTCTTTTAAGATCTAAGTTAATGTTCTCTTCCTTTTACTTGTTTTTTTTTCTTTTTCATCCGCTCTCTCTGATTTATTGAGGCTCTCTCTTCAGTTCAATACCTTCATATTATTCATGGGTTACTATAAATTACACAAGTTCATATAAAATGTAAGTGATTAGGGCATGACAATTGAAGCTTATTTTTGGTCTTTATTTTTAGTTTATCTCATTTACATTTTTATTTATTTATTTTTTACGGGTAAGTGGCCAAGCCACAGTCGACATTCTACTTATGGTAGAATTTAGAGTGTTAGATCCTATGGTATACATAGGAATGTTAAGGATAATTGGATCATTCTGGGATATCCGGTGGTGCAAGGGAGGGAGTCATACGCAAAGGTTGTGTTCATTGACCCCAGCTGCTGTCCGGTTCACTCGTCCACAAGACAATTTTGTGAAGATTGGCGGCCCAGTAATAGAACATGAAATTTGGTAGGCCCATTCCTCCCTGACTCCTATCCCTTTGCAGCAAGGATAATTTTATTCTTGGTGTTTTGCCCTCCCAGATAAATGAAGAGATCATCTTATCCAGATCAAGAAAAAATGCTTTGGGGAGAAATAAGGGGAGACTTTGGAATAAGTATAAATATCTGGGTAATACATTCATTTTAATGGAATGTACTCTGCCAGCTAAGGACAGGGGTAAGCCATTCCACCTCTGTAAGTCAGCCTTTACCTTTGTTGTTAATGTGGTAAAGTTTTGTTTTCGAAGAGAGCAAAGAGATTGGGAGATGTTAATGCCCAGGTACTTAAAACCAGTATCCGCTATCTGGAAAGATGGAAGGCGATGGGAAATATTCCGGGCGAGATCATTAATTGGGAAGCATTCACTTTTCTGTACGTTTAATTTGTAGCCAGAAAAGCTTCCAAAAACCTTTAGAAGAGACAAAATATTTGGGATACCGGCCATTGGGTCTGATATGTAGAGCAATAGATCGTCTGCATAAAGAGATACTTTATGCTCGCTACCTCCCCTCCTAATGCCAGAGAACAAGGATTCAGCTCTAAGAGCTATGGACAGGGGTTCAATGGCCGCCGCAAAAATCAATGGAGACAGTGGGCACCCTTGGCGTGTCCCACGTGTGAGTGGGAAGGGCTTAGAACTGAAGCCATTAGTTGTGACACATGCCTGGGGGGCGGTGTACAGTAAGCGTATCCACGCCAACATTTCTTCCCCAAATCCAAACTGTTTTAATGTAAAGAACAAATAGTCCCACTCCACTCTATCGAAGGCTTTTTCCGCGTCCAGAGAAACCACTACCTCCGGGACTATTTGAGAGCTTGGTAGTCCAATAATGCTCAACAGTCTACGAATATTTGTAAAGGAATGGCGGTTCTTTATAAAGCCTGTCTGGTCCTCAGATATTACTGTGGGGAGAACAGCCTCTAGTCTACATGCCAACGCTTTAGCTAATATTTTATTGTCCACATTAAGAAGAGACACAGCTCGATAAGAGGAGCAGTTTATGGGGTCTTTATCCTTCTTAAGGAGTAAAGAGATGGAGGCCTGCGTGAGAGTAGGTGGCAGAGTACCCTTCTGTAATGAGTCATCAAACATCTCTAATAATAAAGGGGCCAATTGATTTGAAAATGTCTTAAAGAATTCTACAGGGTAGCCATCTGGGCCTGGAGATTTTCCGCTCTGCATCTTTTTAATAGCTGCAGCAACCTCACTTAGTTGTAGCGATCGGTCTAAGTCCTGACAATCTTCTGGAGAAATTTTGGGAATAACTTGGCCTGAAAAGAAATCTAGCATTACAGAGGTGTCTTTGGGCGCTTCAGATGTGTAGAGCTGTGAATAGAATGACACAAATGCGTCATTAATTTGTTTAGGATCCGTTGTTAGTGAATCTGAACTATCGCGAATCTGTGGTATTAGTTGTGAGGCTGATCTGCTCTTCAGCTGTTGGGCCAGAAGTCGACCCGCCTTGTCCCCACTCTCATATAGGGCACCCCTTGTTCTAAGCAACAGTCGCTCTGCCTCTTTGGTGGATAAAAGATTATGTTCCGTCTGAAAGCCAAGCCGGTCCTTATAAAGTTCCGGAGTCGGAGCCACGGCATAGCGACGATCAAGATCTGTAATCAGAGTCTCCAATTGTTGTTGCCTTTCGAGACGCTGTTTGTTAGCATGTGCGGTGTATGAAATAATTGTGCCCCTAACATTTGCCTTTAGTGTCTCCCATAACAATGAGGGTGAGGTTTCGTCATTTTTATTTGTCTCGAGAAATAGGTCAATCGCTTGAGATACCACGTTACAGAATTCATCAGATGCTAGTAGGGTAGAGTCCAGTCTCCAGAAACGGGCCTCTTTGGGTTTAGATTTGAAAATAAGTTCAAAGGTTACGGGGGCGTGGTCTGAAAGAGTTATAGCAGAATAGCTAGCTGAGGACAAAGACGGTAATAAGGCCTTATCAAAGAAAAAATAGTCTATGCGTGTGTAGGAGTGATGCACATGAGAAAAAAAAGAGAATTGTTTATCTGTAGGATACAGAAATCGCCACGGGTCAATGTAGCCATTGTTATTCATAAAAGTGGACAATGTTTGAGACATCTTTGAGGGCACAGCAGTCCTGGTACTCGATCTATCAAGGTGGGGGTCCATTACACAGTTGATATCTCCTCCCAGTATTAAGTGATGCGTGTCTAAGTCGGGAAGTGAGGACAGCAGTTTCTTTATAAAGTTAACATCATCCCAGTTAGGTGCATACACACTCACAAGGACCACTGGGGTCTGATATAGTGAGCCAGTTACTATTATATAGCGACCATTGGGGTCTGAAACAGTCTTAACGGGAGTGAACTGTACTTTCTTGCCCATCAGTATGGCTGTCCCTCGTGTTTTAATTTCAAATTTAGAGTGGAAAATCTGACCGATCCATGGTCTAGCGAGTCTCCCCTGGTCAGTGGTACGTAAATGTGTTTCTTGAAGAAATATAATATCGCCTTTCAATTTTTTTTATGTGGGAGAAGACCCTAGCCCTTTTGACCGGCCCATTTATTCCCCCCACATTCCATGAGAAGAATCTGACTGTGTTCCCCAGTCCCACCGAAACTTTTGTGTTAGTCATTGTCAGTTGTTAGTGGGTCAGACATCATACATAATAATAGTTGCAGAGTGTATAATAGTATCCCAACCAGGGAAGGGTACCAACCTAGACTGCCGTGCATCGGACCTAGAAGAGCACACGCTAAAATGTCAATCACAGCAAACAGACAGAGTGTATAAGAATAACAGAGTACCATAAAACAAAAACAAAAGCAAACACAAACCCTCCCACCCCCCTCCCCCCGCACATCAAGTGTTCCATCCCCGAATGATGGGAACAACCGTGCTGACTCCAACAGGAGCCTTTCCCTTCAGTGATACTTACGGCTATAACCATGGCTAACAAAAACAAAAAAAAAAGAGCTCAGCAGGGTTATATGTAAATATTAGGCACCTAGAATACAGTGCAACCTGAGTCAAAATAAAGGATCATTTTATCTAATGTTTAATCTATGACTTTATGGTCCTTGGATGTAAATGCAAATTAAACATGGTCAACTTTCAAAAATAGAAAACCACTGGTAATTGACCGACACCAGACCTTATATGTAGTGGGTACACCCATTACAAAGAATATTCAGGCTCTGGAATATCCCCCCTCCCAATGTCAACCTCATTAAACATAGAATACAGTGCAACTTAGATCTAGTGCTTAACCTACAACATGTATGGTCATAGGGTATAAATGCAGATTGAACCTGCCAATTTTCAAAAATAGGAGAAAATTGGTAGATGTTTAAATCAGGCGTGATTAGGTATAAAACAAATTATACATATATATGGTATATTGACCAACCTCAAACCATATGATTAGGGGCACAACTGTTACTAAGAGCAATGATAAGAGTACAGTGCAACTTAAATCCAGTATTTAACCTATGACTTTATGGCCATATGATATAAATGTAAATCAAACATGGTCAATTTTCAGGTATAGTGAATAAATGGTGCATTGACCAACCTCTCGCCTATGTGTAGTGGGAACAACAGCTACAAAGAGTAATGATAAGATCTTATTACAACTTAATTCTATTGTTCAACCTACGGCTTTATGGCTATATGATATAAATGTAAATTAAACATGGTCAATTTTCAGATATAGAACGTGTTCCCTTCACAGTTATAGGGCATCTTAAATCTAGTGTTTACCCCCGACCCCCTTGGCCATGTGCTATAAATGTAAATTAAACGTGGTCAGTTCCCAGATACAAAAAACATCTGGCACTAACCGACATCACACTATGTGTGTCGTGGGGACGGCAGCTACAGAAAGTAATGATGAAAACACCCTACAACTTAAATAAACGTGGTACATTTTCAGATATAAGGGAATAAGTGGTATCTTGATCGCCCTCGTACCACATGTGTGTACACCGCCCCCCGCGCGCACCCCCACCACGGCCCCACACCACCCGCAGGCGGAGGAGTGTCTCCCCCCGCGGACCGCGACGGACCGCGGCCAGAGCGCACACGAAGGACAGCGCACCCACACGGCAGCCACAGAATAATAATAACAATAACAATAAAAATAAAAATACACACTGTACCACCCAACTCTAATGTTTAGAAAATGACTGTTGTATTGACCTACACCATACCTGGTCGCGGTGGCAGCAGCTACACAGTAATGATAAACACTGTACCACTCAAATCTAAAAATGCAACGTGGGGAATTTTCAAATCTAAAAAATAAAATAGCAGTTGACTGACATCCTATTATGTGTAGCGAGCACAAGTTGAGGCTTTAATTTTTCTTCTTTTATACAACTTAACTAATAGTTGGCCCGAATATGTCGTTGACTCACCAATCAGTCCGTGGAAACTAATAGAAAACAGTCCCATCTTTAATTCAGTCTAGTCCCCGTTTCTGTTCAACGATTTGACAAAAGTTGCAGCCTCCTCAGGTGTGTCGAACTGACTCTCTTTGTCGCGATAGGTAACGATGAGGCGGGCTGGATGGCGAATTCCAAAACGGAGCCCCTCCACCTCTCGGAGCTGGCTTCTCACCTCGTTAAACGCTGCACGCGCCCGTGCTATCTTGGCTGTGTGGTCTGGAAAAACGGAGATGGACACCCCCTCGTACATGATCCTCTTCGTCTCTCTTGCTTTCTTTAGGATGTCGACACAGTCTGAAAAGTAGTGTAGTCTGGCCACAATTGTGCGAGGTCGCTCCCCCGGTCGGAGTCGCTCCCCTGGTCGGGGTTTGGCCTGGAGTGTACGGTGCGCCCTGTCCAACACAGGTTCCTTCTCCATGTTGAAAGCCTCCTTAAGCAGCCTGGAGACGGCTGCAGTCGTGAGGGGGGAGCCTGTACCTTCAGGAACGCCAACAATCCGTATGTTGTTGCGACGAGACCTAGATTCGAGATCTTCACATTTATTTTCTGTTTTAATCAGTTCTTTGACAAGATGTTCAACTTTCTCCTTCAAAATGGCAACGTCGTCGGTGCATGTGGTTAGCGCGTCTTCCACTCCTGCCACTGTGCCTTTTATCAACGTTACCTCAGATTGTAAAGTTGTTATCTTGGCTGACCATTCAGTGTTCATGGCTTGTAGTTCGGATTTGATGGTTACTAGGTCATTTCCCAGAGCCGAGTGCAACTCAGCTTTAAAGATTTCAGCAATATCATTGCGCACAGTTGCAAGAATGTCCAACTTGAAGGCCGCGGCTTCTGACTCCCTGGTATCCACTGGGAGAGAGTGGATCGAAGGCTCACGTGAGAGCGGGGCCGCACCACATTGCGTTATTTTCTGCTGCGACTGAGATGCACACGGTATTTTAGTAACTTTTGGAGGCATTTTGAAGCCCAAACAAAAACTGTCTAGTTCACGGGTGTATTATATTCAATACTAGTAAAAACGTCTTCTTGAAAGGGTGCCTTTAGATTATATAATTAGGCAATTCTGCCGGAGCTCTTAAATCTGCGTGTCACTCCATAGTACGTTAAACCGGAAGTTCCCGAAAGTACTCTTGTCGATCTGCGAGACATAATACACTATCCAGAATAGATTATGTCTTTGCATCACAGAGACTATTTGATAATTATGAAGTGGAAATGATACCCAACGCACTATCAGATCACTGTTATTTACTCCTTAAAGGTACATTTGGTATACTATCCTCCCGAGCCCCAAGATGGCGATTTAACTCGTTGCTGCTTAACAACAAGGAATTCATTACACAACTCAAAGAAGCTCTTATAGTATTCCAACGGGAGAATGCAAACTCGGTGCAAGACCACAGAATAATATGGATGTCGGTAAAGGGAATGATCAAAGACTTCACGGATAGCTTTTCCTCCAAAATGCGCAAGAATCAAAGCACAAAACTGGATGAGCTGGAAACGCTTTACTCAACGTTATTTAATTCTCTGAAATACAACAACTCAACTCGACTAGAAAATCAAGTTAACGTACTAAAAATAGAGATCAATGCCATATACAGACAACAATCGGAAATACAAATACGCAGCACAAGACAACAGCAGTACTCCCATGGTTCCAAACCCAGCCACCTATTAGCCATGCGATTAAGAATTAATGCAACATTTGCAGATATAACTACCATTAGAGCACAACAAGTACTTGTAACAGATCCTGTAAAAATAAACGATACATTCAAAGTATTCTACTCCGACTTATATAAATCAGAAATGACCTTCGATCAAAACAAAATGGACACATTTCTTAATCAAATTATTCTCCCTAAACTTTCAGAGGATGACGCTAAACAGTTAGAAATACCGATCACACTAGAGGAACTCAAGAAGGCCATAACCGCAATGAAAAGTGGTAAGGCTCCAGGAAGAGACTGTTTCCCATCAGAAATGTACCTTTCTTGTTGGGACATAATTGGCCCCTTATTACTAAATATGATCTTATACTCAGTCAAGGAGGGGAACTTCCATAAAAATGACAATATTGCACTCATAACAGTCCTCCTTAAAAAAGACAAAGACCCCAACGAGTGCGGTAGTTATAGACCTTTAAGCCTCCTCGGAACAGATATCAAACTGTACTCTAAGGTATTAGCCATCAGATTACAAAAGCATATGACGTCTTTAGTTCACCCGGACCAAACTGGCTTCATAGGAGGCCGTCTGATCACTGAGAACATAAGACGTATACTGCACGTACTTGATGCCGACAAGGAGGACACCATACCTAAGGCGATGCTGTCCCTGGATGCTATGAAGGCCTTTGACAGGCTGGAATGGTCGTATCTGTGGGCAGTGCTAGAAAGGATGGGGTTAGGAAAAGGATTCATCGATATGATTAAAGTATTATACAAAGACCCATCGGCCATGATTACAACAGGCACAATCATCTCTGAAATATTTCCGGTATCACGCTCTGCCAGACAGGGTTGTCCTCTTAGTCCCTGCCTGTTCAATCTATCATTAGAGCCTTTAGCACAATATATAAGACAATCCCAATCCATAGAACCTATCGTAATCAAGGGCACACAACAAAAAATTTGTTTATATGCGGACGATGTAATATTGTTCATGAAAAACCCCAACACCACATTGCCTCATCTGCTCAAGTTGATTGAGGACTTTGGTGATTTATCGGGATTTAAGATAAATTGGCCGAAGTCGGCTTTCCTTCCACTTAACACCCCTGCAAAAAAAGATACAACCCTCCCAGGACAGATACCGATGGTAAAACATTTCAGATGCTTGGGAGTGGAAATATTCCCTACCATAAGACAAACGGTGAAGCACAACTACACAAAAATCCAAAACAAAATCAAAGACGACCTTGATAGATGGGCAAAACTTAAAAACACAGTACAAGCACGGATATCAATAGTTAAGATGGATGTACTACCTAAAATCAACTTCTTCTGTTCAATGCTACCGTTACCCCCTCCAGAGGGTTACTGGAAAAGATTACACTCCTCCACATACAAATTTATTTGGAATAACAGACCACCACGTATAAAAAGATCCACCGCACAGAGAAATAAAGCAGATGGTGGCATGGCATTTCCAGATTTTTTCCTATATTTTAAGGCGTACTCATTAAGTCCATTGACAACATGGTTTGACTCCCAAGCATTAGCATCTTGGAGAAAAATAGAAGAAAACATAGTAGCCCCACATAGACTGAAGGACATAGCATACACTAAACTACCAATCAAGCACTGTGAACGAAAATTTGGCCCCATAATTACTCATGCGATCCGGATATGGCGTGAATCACAAAAAAAAAATCCTAACCCACAAGAATGGCACAATCATACTCCCTTATTCAATAACAATGCTCTCTTAATTGGGAAACGACCTATAAGATTCCCTATATGGGAAGAGCAAGGCATACACTCATTAGGGGATGTTTTTAACAAACAGGGTTTTTGTAGTGATAAAGAAATACGCAAAAAATTTAATCTCACCAAGTCCACATGGCTTTTTCACAAACAGTTAGAGCTATGTTTGAAGTCTCACGGTGTTCCATTAGACAGACCAATTGAACACCACAGATACCACAAATTCTTCTACTCAAGAGAGACATCGAGAGGTTTTGTTTCAGAATTTTATCATCAATTACTAACGTCCTCGTATGAAACCCTCCAACTTGACTCTGTCTGGAGGAGGGATATACCAGACCTGGAAAATGACTTTGATTGGCAAGGAGCCTGGGCAAATGTCCGACTTACATCAAGGAACCCGGATCATCAACAAATCAATCTTAACTATATTCACAGGACATACTTGACTCCTATAAGACTGTGCCGAATGGGGCTCAAACAAGATTCCAAATGCACCCAATGTACAAATGGGGACGAAGGGACATTTATGCACATGTATTGGGACTGCTCACCAGTTAAGGCATTCTGGAAAGATGTGACCCAACAAATATGAAAACTCGTATCTTGGAATATACCTGTACACCCCTCGGTATTGCTGTTGAATGATGTTTTTGAGTTTGCAGTGAATCCACAGCTAAAGAGATTGGTTTCATCGGGTATCACAGTAGCCAAAAAGCTGATCGCATCACGCTGGTTTCAACCGGAAAAAATGTGCCGTAAAGTTTGGTTTCTTACATATCTCGATGTAATTTACCATGAAATATCTACAGCAAGAATTCTGGGTCTCAATGAATCCAAAATGTCAATGTGGTTAGAAGTGGTGGAGAGAATAAAAGCTAGCTTATAATGGTAGTGTCTGGTTAGGTGCGAGGGATAGTGGAGGTACTTCTCAAGGTGGGGTCCGGGAGGGGGGGGTTCGAGCTGAGCATATGTGTGTAGGTTTTTTTTTTAGATAACAGGTATTATGGGTATATCTTATATAAGACAACTAACTAAAAGGTGATCTCATTGGATGTGCCCTGACAATTAATGCTTGTATATCTTATCGTGTGTTGTCATGTTTGTTTATATGTTTGTTTAAAAAATAATAAAAAAATAAAATACAAAAAAGATGGCTTCAATTCAGGCGCGCCTCTGGACTCCTTGGGTTCTCCAGCCACAGCCCCATTTGCAACAACCACCTCTTTATCCCTCCCCACACTGATGCAGCCTTTTTGACCTGGCAAAGGTCAGGCCTAGTTAGAGTGAGGGACCTATACACCAATAAGGTTTTCTGCAGTTTTAGCGATCTGTGTGAAAAATTTGGCCTCCCGAGATCTCATTTATTTCGATACTTTCAAGTTCGAAACTGGGTTAAACAACACAATACCTCCTTCCCTACTATCTCCAACTCAGTAATTGACACAATTCTGGACATCCCCACAAATCAAAAAGGTCTTATATCAAGGATTTACACCCTGATCTCCCGTAACACAGAAACATGTCTTGATAAAATCAAAGAGGACTGGGAAAAGGAATGGGGTGAGGCTATAGATGAGAATATTTGGAATGGAGTATTGGCCAGAGTAAATGACAGTACATCCTGCTCCAGGCTCAATCTGATGCAATTTAAGGTGGTCCATCGCATCTACTTCACAAACTCTAAACTCGCCAAAATATATCCCAATATTACAGACTCTTGTAATAGATGCCACATGTCCCCAGCAAATATGACGCACATGTTTTGGTCTTGTCCCCGCCTACACAGCTTCTGGACAGCTATTTTCAAACACCTCGCCGAGGCTTTCGACATGGAGCTAACTCCCAGTGCAGAAATAGCCATCTTTGGAGTCTTACCAAGACCGGGTCACCAAGGGGTTAGGAGAAGAACAATAGATAGAATTGCCTTTGCATCCCTACTAGCACGCAGAAGGATCTTGCTAGAGTGGAAATCACCAGCAGCCCCCAAAGCATCCCTATGGCTTAAAGATCTCATGTTCTTTCTAAATCTGGAGAAAATCAAACACAACCTAAGGGGGTCTAGTGAAAAGTTTGAAATAGTATGGGGCCCTTTTATTGGTTACATAGCCAAGCTAAAGACATTAGGATAATGAGAAGGAAGGATGAGTGAGAGAGATATGTGTTTGTATGTTCTATGTTTCCTGTTGTGTATTTGTAGGATTGGGCAAGATAGGGGAGGGAAAATGGGAGGGAGGATGGAGGGTTCGTACAAGGTCCTTGAAATGCTAAATACTTGTATTTTGACACAAGGTAGCACTAACTGTCGGAGATTGGCTTTGAGCCATGAAATATTGGATCCGACTAAAGGTGTATTCTTTACTCTTTATTAATTATTATTATAAATTTTTGCTATAGAAAACAGCACTTAAAAGTGAACTGTATCACTTTTATTTTTTAATTCTCTTTTTTGAGAAAGTCCTTGAATCTAATTTTGCAATGTATGTGGGAACCCAGGAGGGAGGGGGGGAAGGGGCGAAAATACAAAATATGTCATTCAATGTGTAATGTATCCAACTGTACCTTTGATGACTAATAAATAAATGTTTAAAAAAGAAAAAAAACAGTACGGCTCAATACACACAATTGTTAAGGGGATGCAGACCAGAGAAAGACTTTCGTCTTGTTTACATCAGGGTCCCCCATTTTCAATTCATCATAACATATGACATGCAGATAGACTACTGCTACATCTATACATTTCACATCTATCTATACACTTCACAACATACTTCAGTGTTTTTCTTTCACTGCCAAACCCAGTCCAACCCAGCATCTTTCACTGCCCAGTTCAGCCCAACCCAGTCCAGAATAGATACCTCTTTCATGTTAATATGTTTTATGCTAATATTGTGAAGAGTAGAGATTAATGTTTTATGCTAATAAATATTTTAAAGAGTAGAGACACGGTGTGATTATTTTACTATGATTGAAAATCAATTTAGACGAAGACATACAAAGAAGTAATTATCACAATTAGCGATTTTCTTTGTCTGGTATAAAATCTGTTTGGCTGGTAAAAAAAATCAGATACTCGCCAGTTGGCTGGTAAGCCAAAAAGTTTGTTTCCTCCCCTGAGTGTATATTTACCTGTGTATTAACAGATATAACTGCAGTAACAGTGTATATTTACCTGTGTATTAACAGATATAACTGCAGTAACAGTGTATATTTACCTGTGTATTAACAGATATAACTGCAGTAACAGTGTATATTTACCTGTGTATTAACAGATATAACTGCAGTAACAGTGTATATTTACCTGTGTATTAACAGATATAACTGCAGTAACAGTGTATATTTACCCGTGTATTAACAGATATAACTGCAGTAACAGTGTATATTTACCTGTGTATTAACAGATATAACTGCAGTAACAGTGTATATTTACCTGTGTATTAACAGATATAACTGCAGTAACAGTGTATATTTACCTGTGTATTAACAGATATAACTGCAGTAACAGTGTATATTTACCTGTGTATTAACAGATATAACTGCAGTAACAGTGTATATTTACCTGTGTATTAACAGATATAACTGCAGTAACAGTGTATATTTACCTGTGTATTAACAGATATAACTGCAGTAACAGTGTATATTTACCTGTGTATTAACAGATATAACTGCAGTAACAGTGTATATTTACCTGTGTATTAACAGATATAACTGCAGTAACAGTGTATATTTACCTGTGTATTAACAGATATAACTGCAGTAACAGTGTATATTTACCTGTGTATTAACAGATATAACTGCAGTAACAGTGTATATTTACCTGTGTATTAACAGATATAACTGCAGTAACAGTGTATATTTACCTGTGTATTAACAGATATAACTGCAGTAACAGTGTATATTTACCTGTGTATTAACAGATATAACTGCAGTAACAGTGTATATTTACCTGTGTATTAACAGATATAACTGCAGTAACAGTGTATATTTACCTGTGTATTAACAGATATAACTGCAGTAACAGTGTACAGTATATTTACCTGTGTATTAACAGATATAACTGCAGTAACAGTGTACAGTATATTTACCTGTGTATTAAATGATATAACTGTAGTAACAGTGTACAGTATATTTACCTGTGTATTAAATGATATAACTCTGTAGTAACAGTGTACAGTATATTTACCTGTGTATTAAATGATATAACTGTAGTAACTGTGTACAGTATATTTACCTGTGTATTAAATGATATAACTCTGTAGTAACAGTGTACAGTATATTTACCTGTGTATTAACAGATATAACTGTAGTAACGGTGTATATTTACCTGTGTATTAACAGATATAACTGTAGTAACAGTGTACAGTATATTTACCTGTGTATTAAATGATATAACTCTGTAGTAACAGTGTACAGTATATTTACCTGTGTATTAAATGATATAACTGTAGTAACAGTGTACAGTATATTTACCTGTGTATTAAATTATATAACTGTAGTAACAGTGTACAGTATATTTACCTGTGTATTAAATGATATAACTCTGTAGTAACATCCAGGGTGAATCAGAGGAAACCATCGAACTGATGAACCAACGAACAGAAGCTCCACCTGCACACAAGTAATCCATTACTTTTACAGTGTAGTCAATTACTTTTACAGTGTAGTCAATTCTTAGACATTATAATGCATTACTTTCCCATTGTAATCCATTACTTTTAAATGGAACAACATGACTCTCAAATCATTTAGAAATGTAAATATGTATGATATTACATTATGGTATTATAAGAACAGTCAGTCATCCCCACCTGTTTGAAAAACTCCACTATTGTCCCTGTACCCAAAAAGCCCATGCCCGCTTGCTAGGGCTGCACGATTTTGGGAAATAATCTAATTGCGATTTTTCTGACAGATATTGCGATTGCGATTAAATTTGTGATTATAATTTTAAAAAAAATGTAAGCGGGGAGCTCCAGTAACTCACCACGTACCTCGAGCGCTATTTCGGCGCCGGGGACAACCGTGCTCGTCACGGATCTGGGGTTTAGCGAGTTCGAATCCCGGACTGCAGCCGTGCCTTTCCCAGAGTGTCTTCCCCCCCATCTGTACCCCTTCAGCCTGTTTCTGTCGGTCATTCTCGACCAGAATAAATGCGATAAACGCTAAAAAGAGCCAGGGGAATGGCCAAAGTTAAAAAATAAAAATAAAAATGTAAGCAGCTCCACAGAGGTTTATTGTCAAATGCGGCTTGCATCTGGCCTACGCGGTGGGTCTGTTCGGGACACCGAGCCTGAAAATGTTTCTTTTTACCTGGGAATCGATACCGGTACGGTACCCAGCGGTACCTTTTTTTCTGTACTCTACTCTCCCTCTCTGAAGTCTAAACTTCACAACACACAATCTAAAATCCCTTACCTCCCTCTCCCAAACCGATCTTGTATCTCAATGGGACTTCCTGGTTAAACAAATGGAGAAAAAAAAAGTTAAAAAAGTAAAAAATTGCCTTTTTTTTGCGATTTGATAATTGCATCATTCCAAATCGCGATTTCGATTTAAAATCGATTAATCATGCAGCCCTACCGCTTGCCTCAACGACTATCCACGGAGGACGCCATAGCCCATGTGCTGCACACGGCAGCATCACACCTGGACAAGAGGCAGGGGAACTATGTGAGAATGCTGCTCATCGACTACAGCTCAGCATTCAACACCATAGTCCCCTCCAAACTCGTAGCCAAGCTCCGAGACCTGGGCTTGAACTACGACCTCTGCCAGTGGGTCTTGGACTTCCTGACATCACTCTCAACACAGGGGCCCCCAGGGCTGTGTTCTGAGTCCCCTCCTCTACTCGCTGTACACACATGACTGTGTGGCACAGCGGAACAACAACACAATCATCAAGTTTGCTGATGACACAGCTGTGGTGGGCCTGATCTCTGCCGACGACGAGAGGGCCTACCTAGGAGAGGTAGAGAACCTGGCGCGGTGGTGCCGGGAGAACAGCCTCTCCCTGAACGTCAGCAAAACCAGAGATGATTGTGGACTTCAGGAGGTCTGGGACCAGGGACTACAGCATCTATGGGGCACCGGTCAAGAGAGTGCTGCCCGTCTGAAGCGTCCTGGTTCACTCAGAACCGGGTCAGAGCGCTGAGATAGTGGCATCACATATCACAACTATACTACTAGCCACTTATTCCCTTTAATATTTGGTATACCTCCTCAGCCCTGAGACATACTGTAAGGGTCTGTTGATAATTACCTTGTCCGTCTTCCCACTCTCCGTCTCTCTCTCTGTCAAGGAGCCATTCCTGGGGTCCCGCCCCCACGTCACCACCGGACCAATGACAGCTGCTCTGACAGAGAAACACAGGGACAGCCCCGCCTCTTCTTCTCGCAGGCCAATCCCAGCATTCCTCCAAGCCACGCCTTCCT
>NC_140177.1:63314499-63349499 GCF_963971535.1 Notolepis coatsorum | reverse complement strand
CTAGACAAGATAGTATCAAATAACATAATAACATAATATAGCGTGAATTTAGAAGAAGAAAATGAGGTCACAGTGTTCGGTATAGACATATGTACAATGTTCTGAGTTACCATATAATATACAATACACAATACTATGCAGTGTACTAATGTACAGTACTATCTAGTGCAGAGCAGAAATGGGATGAGGTACAATTTTAGGTACAATTTACAGTAAGGTGTACGAGTTGTAGTGCAATCCTTCATCCATAAATATAAAGTGTGGGGAGTGGGTGCTACAGTGTGTTTGTTTAAAGTGGGTGTGTGCTATAAAGTGTGTGTAGTGGGTGCTACAGTGTGTTTGTTTAAAGTGAGTGTGTGCGTGTGGATGTGTGTGCTATGTGTGTTTGGTGGTTGTTGTTGTGTAGTGTTCATTCATTGTTCGTTTAGCAGCCTGATGGCCTGGGGATAGAAGCTGTATTATGTTTCATCATGAATGCATGAAATGGTGGGGGGGGGGGGTTGTTTTTCTATGCTTCGATAGTCACCAACGGAATACGTTACACACACACATTACACACATACGTTCGGATCGCGGGGCAGGGATTCTTCGATTAACGCAAGATTGATACCATATAGCCCTTACCTTGACTAGGATGTACTCGAAAAAGAATATTCCAATTATCTGATCACCATTCCAAGTATTGATGTCGATCGTGTTGCCAACATAATCCACCAAAGAACATGAACCAGGAGTGCTTGATTCTCCTCAATCCATGTGTTATAAACGCTTGTCCTGCCTGACAAGGAAAACCCGGACTGGACTTTTTAGATCGACATACAGCCCAAGCCAGAGAGTTTCCAAGGATGTGCAATACCGGCCGCAAGGCGGCGGTATTGGACGTTTGCGATCTCAGACTCATTCCCAATGATAACACAGGCTCCCTCGATGGATTATGAATGGGAATTTTTTTTTTTTTATCACATTTTTTTATTATTACTTACATGAAAACAAGACAAACAATAACCACAATAACAATACACAGAACTTCACAGGGAGATAACAGAAACAATAATAATACAGAAATAACAAATTATAAAAAAAAAAATAAACAGAGTACAACATTTTAAATTTAAAGGGGTACTATCTCATAAATGGCCTTTCCCAGTATTCAGCACCGTTTCCCGGCCGTGTGGCCCTATATTAATAAATCTTATGTCTCTAATTCTCATAAAGGCGTATTCTTCCAATTTCCCTGACAACATTCACCCTCACCGACCTGAGTCATCTCAAAATGTGCATATCAGTGATGTCAGAGATTTCCCAGCTGCACAACAATGTGGCAGTTGCCACCGGGCCACACAGTGGTTGGAGCCCAGCCTCAAAACGGCTTACGGTCTTGAGGTAGAAAAACGCTGCTCTTGAGTACCCGAATAGAAATACAAAACAATGAACCTTCCTGAAAAATAAAAACCTACAGAAGTGTTCCATAGACTCACAGGAACCGTGTAAAAGTGCCCAAATAGTGAAGAAATAGCCAAATAGCTCCCCCCCCAATAAAATCCCCCCAGTTAAAGTCAAGAGGACAACACAAAAGACAAGACAGACAAGACATTTCCTCCTCCCCCTCCCACGAGACCGCCGGACTCCCCCGGACAAGCACCCCAACCCCGCTCAGCCGCACACGGCGGTTCTGACCTTTTCAGCTGCTGCGACCCACAGTTCAATCCCAGCCTGCCCCACCCCAATCGCCTGCGCTGTGGATATCTCAAGATAAATCACATCCATCAGTGTTAGGGACCAGTTAATCACTGTGAGCTTCTCAGGCTCCTTCCATCTCAATGCTATCAGCTTCTTCACTGCTGTGACGCCTGCTAGGATAACCCTTTTTTGTTGTACGGACGCGGGTAGTGTTGTTATATCGTTCAGGAGTAGCGTAACAGCTGTGAATGGGATTGTTAAGCCACATAGATCCGAAAGTTTGTCCGTTATTGACCTCCAGAAGCAGGCTACTGGTGGGCAATCCCAACACATATAAGTGCCAGTGGCCCTTTGAGAGCACAAAGTGCACCGAGAGTCGGTTACCAGTCCCATAGCAAATTGCTTCCTAGGTGTAAGATAGGTCCTATGAATATAATTAAAATTAATCTGCTGGTGATTGGGGTTGCGGGAGGACAATGCCACATTTGTCCAAACCTCATCCCAGTCAAACTCGGGGTCCAACTCC
Source organism: Notolepis coatsorum (assembly GCF_963971535.1). NCBI lineage: Eukaryota > Metazoa > Chordata > Actinopteri > Aulopiformes > Paralepididae > Notolepis > Notolepis coatsorum. The sequence goes on along the minus strand of NC_140177.1, from coordinate 63,347,293 downwards.
GGGATATCCCCACGCCAGATTGTATCCAATGATACATTTTTATACGTGGATTGAATTAAGAGCGTATAAAAGTCTGAGACAAACCCTCTGGAGGTCGTCCTGTCCACTATGAGCCTGAGGAAGGGGTGTGGGTGCAAAGCTTGAGCCCACGGCACGCCATGCGCCCTCAGCGCTGACCTTAGTTGAAGGTAAAGAAAGAAGGACTCGCCGGGAAGATCATAAAATTATTTTAAGTCCTGAAATGCTCGAAGGCCGTTCTTATCATAAATATCCTCCAGAGTATGAACTCCCCTCCTTTGCCATTGAGGAATATTAACCGGTTTGTGCCCAACAAGTAGTTGCTGGTTATTAAAAATTGGAGAATCCAGGTGCCATGGGCATTTAACCGCACACGACTTCTGTACATTACGCCATGTTTGGATCACGTGAGAATGATCGGTCCATACCTTAGTCGGCATTTTGAAATAGGGATAGTGGAGTATACTACATCCTGTAATCTTAGCGGTGAGACCGCCGCCGCTTCTAAGGAGCGCCAAGATACAGCATCTACAGGGTCTAGCCAGCACATCAGAGGTCTCAGTGAAAAGGACCAGAAATATAGCTTAAAATCAGGGATTGCGAGGCCCCCATCTTGTTTCCTACGTTGAGTGGTAGCTCTTTTGATTCTCGGGCGTTTGTTATTCCAGATAAACTTAGATATCATCGATTGTACCTTGCGCCAGTGGTCTATTGGAGGGGGCAGGGGGAGCATTGAGCTAACAAAATGTATCCTAGGCAGGACGTTCATTTTGATTATGGAAGCCCGGGCTTGTAAGGAGTTAGGAAGGGACGACCATCCATCTAGATCCTGGTGTATTTTATCATAAGTACCCGTGAAGTTGTATTTAGTAGTTTGACTTAGCGTGGGGAATATCTCTATGCCTAAGTATTTAAAATGTTCCACTATGGGGATATCAGCTGATAGTCGCACCGCCTTGGCCAGCTCATTAAGAGGTAGGCAGGCTGATTTGTTCCAGTTAATCTTAAAGCCTGACAATTTACCAAAGTCGTCGATTATTCCCAGTAATTTTGTGGCCGACTGGGAGGGGTCATTCATAAAAATCAGTAGGTCATCTGCATAGAGAGCAATGTCCTCCGATTGCCTAATAAATTGGGCCAATGGTTCGAGGGAAAGCGCAAATAGTCCTGGGCTCAGAGGACAACCCTGTCTAGAAGATCTGGAGACTGGAAAAAGTGTGGAACAGTTTTTGCCTGTCAGTATCATCGCCGACGGCGAGGCATACAGGACTTTAATCATATTAATAAAACTCTTTCCAAGACCCATAACCTCAAGTACCTTCCACAGGTATGACCATTCTAGTCTGTCAAACGCCTTCATGGCATCCAAGGACAGAACTGTGGACGGAGCTGTATTGTCTTTACTGTTATCGACTACATGCAACAGTCTCCTAAGATTATCTGCAGCCAGGCGCCCCGGGATAAAACCAGTTTGATCGCAGTGTACCAGTACCGTCATAAACTTCTGCAGGCGGCGGGCCAGTACCTTGGCAAACACTTTTAGATCGGCCCCGAGAAGACTCAAGGGCCTATAGCTACCACAGTCATTGGGATCTTTATCCTTCTTGAGAAGTAAAGAAATCAATGCCATGTTGACATCTCTTGAGAACTCCCCTTGTTCGATAGCGCAATTGATCATATCGAGCATCAATGGACCCAATTGGTCCCAGAAAGCTAAATATACCTCGGGTGGAATCCCATCCCAGCCTGGTGCCTTACCCCTTTGCATTTCAGCAATCGTCTCCCTAAGTTCCATAAGAGTGATCGGTTTCCCCAGTTCCTTAGCCTCTTCCTCAGAAATGTGGGGTATCTCAAACCCGCCAATGAACGAATTTAGAATTATCGAAATTAACCTCTGAGCTATATAACTGTGAGTAAAACTCTTTAAAAGAGTCGTTGATCTTTTTCGAATCAGTAGTGACTGTTCCCTGTCGCGTCTTGATAGAAGGAATATCCGAGAAATTATCATTCGAGCGTATTTTCATTGCCAATAGATGGCTAGGCCTGGAACCATGAAAGTAGTAATTTTGCCTTGTCCTATGTATCAAGAACTCAGACTGTTGTTTAAGTATGGAGTTTATTTCTTTCTTGACTATCTTGCGTTGTGCGTTTAGTCGTTCATTATAGTTAGCTTGCAAAGATGCGTATAGGTCCGCGTATAATGTTTCCAGTCCTTCTAGTTTTTTTGACCGGGATTTACGCAAATTGGAGGCGAAAAGTGTGACATGACCCCTGATAAATCCCTTCAATGCGTTCCACAGGACCCTAGGGTCTTCGACTGTGCCGACGTTGATCTGCAAGAATTCAACTAGTTTACTCCTGAACTCAGTACAGAAATCATCGCTCTTTAATAAGGTTGAGTTAAAACGCCATCTGGGAGCTCTCGTGGAGAGCTTGCCAAAGGTTGCTATAAGGGAAATCCCCTTGTGGTCCGAGAGAGCTAGGGGAACCAATGAGACGTCGAAACTATCAAAAATATTAGGAGACACGAATGCATAGTCTATTCGAGAGAAGGTTTTGTGTCTGGCTGACAGGTGAGAGTAATCCTTGAGGGTGGGATTGGATATGCGCCAGAGGTCTGCGAGCCCTGTGTCCTGGGCCCACATCCTGAGGGCCTTAGAGCAGTGGTTCCCAAAGTCGGGGTCGCGACCCAAAGGTGGGCCGCGAGCAGCCACGGGTGGGCCGCGAGATGATTAAAAAAAAATAAAAAAAAAATAAAAAAAAACTTTTTTTATTTTTATTTTTTTTATTTTATTTTATTTTTATTTTTTATTTTTTTGTCAGGCCACTGAACTTAGAAGCAGGCCAGGACAGTGTTTCTAGTTGTATTCTAAAATTCGATTCTATTGTATTCTAAAATGTGACTATATGGTTTTATATTAACTTAATAAATAAACAAAAACGAAAAATCTACTTATTTCAACAAACATTTCAAACTAAATAACAGATTATGCACATAAAACGCTGAAAACAACCGAAGCAACAATAGTATTTTAATGAGGCTATTATTATTATCATTATTATTTTGCAACAAGTTAGCCCTCTCATAAATAGCACATATAAATGAATAACTAACTTGAACTAACTTAATAGGATTGAAGTGATATTTGGCTTAAAAAATCGGTCGCCTGGCAAAAAAAAAAAAAAAAAAAGCCAGACGATGTGCATTGGGCCGCGGCTCTCTGACGCCTTATTTTCTGGGCCCCGGCCTGAAAAGTTTGGGAACCCCTGCCTTAGAGGACTGTTTTTGGTCACGTGTTTCAGAGGACCCGGACCTATCCATCTCCGCATCCCAGCACGCATTAAAATCGCCACCCACAATGAGAGCGTATCCAGTAAGCGGCGGCTAGGTGGTGTAGTGGGCAAGGCACTCGCCACCAGTGTGGAGACGCTAGGATTCGCGTGTTTGAATCCAGCTCTCCACATTGTTTTCAGTTTAGCTGGTCGTCCGCAGTAATACACATTGGCCGTATTACGGGGAGGGAAACTGAAGGGTGGGGATCGGGCGTTGTGAACAAGCGACTCCTACAAGTCGGTTGGTGCGCCTGCGCAGTAGAATCAGGAAGTGTCGGGGGCAGCGTGAGCCTCCCACGCGTTACTCCTCGACACTGAGAGATCGAGCTGCGCAGGTGAAAAGATGCGACTGCTGTTACCTCAAGTACCGGAGGGGACTTGTGCTATGTATGACTTAGTCCACATTGCAGCCGGCTTGTGGGAGGCAAGAAACAGCGTTCGTGACAGGGGAGGGTTGAATTGGATGATACGAAATTGGGATGGGAGAAAATATAGAAAAATGGGAGAAAAAGTGGATCAAAAAAAAAAGAGAGCGTATCCAGTAAGTTCCAACATATTCCTTGTGATTGTATTATAGAACGCTGAAACAAATGTGTTAGGGGCATACAATGCTATTATTGCCATCTTCCTATGAGAAAACTCAACTTTTGCTATAGTAATCCTTCCCTCCGTGTCCGACCACACATCCAGGACTTTGATATCAAGGTTACGTCTTGTAACTATAACGACTCCTTTTGTCTTATTGTCGGCTGAGGATGAGGAGATAACATGATATTGTCGATTTGCTAGCCTTGATACATCACTCACCAACAAATGCGTCTCACTAAGGAGAGCAATGTCAATACTTCTTCTCTTCAATAACCAAAGGACACTGGCATGCTTGTGTGGGGCGTTAAGACCTCCTGCGTTCCAAATAAAAATATTCAATTTAGCCATGGTCGAGTTTGTCTAAATGCGTAGAGAACATACCAGTGCAGCCAGGCTGAGGACAGAGGCGCTGATCCAGGCGGGCCCAGACGGTCAATCCCAAGAGTTCAGAGGATGAACAATTACACACGTATAGGACAACAGTACAGAAAACACAGAAAAATACCACCCCAGTTACAACCCCCCCTACTTCTACTCTATACACTAACCCACCCATCCTAATATTAACCTTCCTATACCCACTCTCCACTCCCCTCCCTATGCGCCATCCACTAAGGATGGTCATCTTCCTATCGTTTCCCACTGGAATCATGGATCTAATAAGACGCTCTCCACTCCGACCCCCTCTCTAGATAAAACCCTGATTAAACCCCCCACTAGTCCAAGAAACAAAAATAAAAATAAAGTTATTGGTCAAGGTGCAAGCATTTCACAGTCCCTCTGGTCAGGCACATAGGCTGGAATGACAAAATCCTATATAAGAATAGGAGTAAACACCTTCATTAACCCAGAGGTAGTAATAAGCTATACCTGACACAACCTGTTATTATATATTACATATATATATATAACCGACCTTCAATGACCGGAGCCTAAGGCTCAAATCCGGCCAAACCCAGTCTAGACAAAAAAAAACAAGACCTAGAAACACAACAAAACAGATCAACCGAAGGTATTACTAGTGAAAACAAACGTGAGCATTGGCTAATATGAGCCAACTATAAGGGAAAAATTAGCTATTATTATATAATAACTCAACGCCATCCCTGTAACCAACTACTTCTGAATCTGCGTATCAGCGCCGCAATGCTTCAGCACAAATAGATAAAAGAAAAATCAAAAAATGAAAGCATACCAGAAGATAGTTAAGGCAGGACCCGATCACAGTTAAATTGTGCAAACGGATGTCATTTAACCAGCAACAATAAAAAAAAGAGAAAAAAAAAATATATGTAAGCCTCCGGTTACCACAGTGCGTTGCTCCTGTATGATCAGCTTTTAGCGTCCCACTACGGACACTCAAATACAAATGGATATAAAAAATTAAAGCATACAAGAAGTTAGTTAAGGCAGGACCCGATCACCGTTAAATTGTGCAAACCGATGTCACTTAAACAGCAACAACAACCAAAATACGTAAACATTAACGGGTCTCGAATGTCTCAGTACGGGTGATAGACATAGCATGCTAGTTAGCCCGAGGCTAGCGCGTCCGCTAGTGATGAATCCAGCTAGCCCGCTAGCATCTGTTATGTACATTGTCCAGCTAGCTCGCTAGCATTCATAGAGGCGACACACACGTACAACCACGAGGTCAGCATTAGCAAGTAACAGAAGTCATTGAGATGCCCCGCTAGTTTGGATGGGCAAGGACCAGTTAGCCTGTTTGGGCATGACATTATACATTTGTGATTAGTCCGCCATATCAATGTATTTAGGCACACATCGCCACGTCACTCACCCGACAGTTATCAAGCTACGGTCTCGGCTATCTCCCCGAGATATTCCTCCGCTTTAGCCATCGACCAAAAGGATCGACGATCATCGCCCTTACACAGCACAGATAATCTTGCGGGGAAGAATAGCGTAGGCCTCAGGCCCAATTTCCATAGCCTGGCCATGACCACTTTGTATCCGCCTCTCTGTGCTTGAACCTCCGGCGTAAAGTCTTCGAAAATGGCCACTTTGTGATTGCCGAGACTGAGTTCACCTCTCCTGGCCCGACCGCATGATGAGCTCCCTCTGTTGTAGCCTGTTAGCTTAACTATGATGGGCCTCGGCTCCTTGTTCCCTCCAGGACTGGTCTTGCCCGCTCTGTAAGCCGACTCGCACATGGGTGGGCTGGGGAGGACATCCTCCCCCAGTATCTTTTGCAACAACTCCGGCATGGTCTCCGAGGGACGACCTCCCTCACTGCCCTCCGGGACACCAACGATCCTGATGTTGTAACGCCTCTCCCGGGACTGCATTTCAACAATTACCGTCTGGAGTTTGGCAACGTCAGCCTGCCTAGCCAGCAGGGAGCTCTCCAGACACGCCATCCTCTCGCCGTGTTGTGAGGCCTCTGACGTTAGCGAAGCTAGTTCGTTAGCATTAGCCGTGGAGGCAGCGTGTAGCGACTCCATCTTCTCTCTCAACGGGTTGACCGCCAACCTAATTTCCTCCGTCACTGCCCGATGAAGGGTATCAAAAAATTCCGCCTGTGCTTTTCTTTGCGCTTCAGCGAAGCGTACTTCAAAGTCTGCATGGAGTTTGGTCATGACCGAGAGAACAGCTTCACTTATTTCACTGATTCCGGGCGAAGGCGAGGATGGATTCGGTGACAGTCTGCCGGCTGGCGTACTCATGGCCCGGGTCTCCATTAACACCGCAGAAAGTTGAAAAAAGTCGACGAAAGTAGTTGATACTCGACGACTCAACAAGAAAACCAATAACAAATAAAAATAAAATAAAGACTAATGGGGTGAAAAGTGTATTTTAGCACGATAGTAGGGAGCTCTCGTGAAACACGTCCTACTCCATGAATGCCTGGCTTCGCCATGAATGGGAATATCTTATAAAAGAAATAACGATAGAGGGCGGCTGGGTAGCGCAGCGGACTAAGCGCCTGCCTACCACCGCAAAGACACTGGTATCGAATCCAGCTGTCAGCGGTACCTCCGGCTTGGTCGGTCGTCCATACTAACACAATTGGCAGAGTCAGCGGGTGGGAAGCCGGTGGGGTGGGTCCTGGTCGTTGTAAACAGCGACTCCTTCAGGTCGGTCAGGGCGCTCAGCGAGGAAGGGAACTGGGGGAAGTAGTGTGATCCTCCCACACGTTACACTCCCCCAGTGAGAGTCCTTGCTGTCAGGTGAAAAGAAGCAGCTGGCTGACTCCACATGTATCGGAGGAGACATGTGATAGTATCTATCAACCCTCCCTAGACCGGCAAGTGGGGGGCAAATGCGCGCAACAACCAGGAAGGGAATTGGCATAACGACTAAATTGGGATGGGAGAAAAATACAGAAAAATACAGAAACAAATTAAATAAAAGAAAAGAAATAACGATAGAAAACCTGACTTTTCTCGGGTTTGGCGCTCAACCGTCGGCGAGTTACCCCGACTTTATTCGAGAGTGGCGTCCAATGAGTTAATAAACACTTCTAGCCAGGACATATCTGGACATATAAGACATATATGTATCATGTTTATTTTTTGTTGGCGCATGCCGATTCAGATTTGCCCACTCTGGGAGCCGGTTTCAGAAAATAACGTATTCAGGCTCCCAGAACGCAGGAAAATACTTTGACTGATACGACCGAAATCGGTTTCGTCTGGACATGGCCTCAGTCTCATTGATTGGTAACAGTTAACACGTTTAGACTAATTCAATTTATAACCTGAGAACACACCATATCTTTCCATTATGTTGTGGGTGGACTTGTTACATACAACAGCATATAAAGATATATTTTCCACCTGGTCTGGTCTGGTCTGGTCTGGTCTAGTCTGGTCTGGTCTGGTTTAGTCTGGTTTAGTCTGGTTTAGTCTGGTCTGGTCTAGTCTGGTCTAGTCTGGTTTAGTCTGGTCTGGTTTAGTCTAGTCTGGTTTAGTCTGGTCTGGTCTAGTTTGGTCTGGTTTAGTCTGGTCTAGTCTGGTCTAGTCTGGTTTAGTCTGGTCTGGTCTGGTTTAGTCTGGTTTAGTCTAGTCTGGTCTGGTCTAGTCTGGTCTGGTTTAGTCTGGTTTGGTCTGGTTTAGTCTGGTTTAGTCTGGTCTGGTTTAGTCTGGTCTGGTTTAGTCTGGTCTAGTCTGGTCTGGTTTAGTTTGGTCTGGTCTAGTCTGGTCTGGTTTAGTTTGGTCTAGTATGGTCTGGTCTAGTCTGGTCTGGTTTAGTCTGGTCTAGTCTGGTCTGGTTTAGTTTGGTCTAGTCTAGTCTGGTTTAGTCTGGTCTGGTTTAGTCTGGTCTAGTCTGGTCTAGTCTGGTTTAGTCTGGTCTAGTCTGGTCTAGTCTGGTTTAGTCTGGTCTAGTCTGGTCTAGTCTGGTCTAGTCTGGTTTAGTCTGGTCTAGTCTGGTTTAGTCTGGTCTGGTTTAGTCTGGTCTAGTCTGGTCTGGTTTAGTTTGGTCTGGTCTAGTCTGGTCTGGTTTAGTTTGGTCTAGTCTGGTCTGGTCTAGTCTGGTCTGGTTTAGTCTGGTCTAGTCTGGTCTGGTTTAGTTTGGTCTAGTCTAGTCTGGTTTAGTCTGGTCTGGTTTAGTCTGGTCTAGTCTGGTCTAGTCTGGTTTAGTCTGGTCTAGTCTGGTCTAGTCTGGTTTAGTCTGGTCTAGTCTGGTTTAGTCTGGTCTGGTTTAGTCTAGTCTGGTCTAGTCTGGTCTAGTCTGGTTTAGTCTGGTCTGGTCTAGTCTGGTTTAGTCTGGTCAGGTCTAGTCTGGTTTAGTCTGGTCTAGTCTGGTCTAGTCTGGTTTAGTCTGGTCTGGTCTAGTCTGGTCTAGTCTGGTCTGGTCTAGTCTAGTCTGGTCTAGTCTGGTTTAGTCTGGTCTGGTCTAGTCTGGTTTAGTCTGGTCTAGTCTGGTCTGGTTTAGTCTGGTCTAGTCTGGTTTAGTCTGGTCTGGTCTAGTCTGGTCTGGTTTAGTCTGGTCTAGTCTAGTCTGGTTTAGTCTGGTCTAGTCTAGTCTGGTCTAGTCTGGTCTGGTTTAGTCTGGTCTAGTCTGGTCTAGTCTGGTTTAGTCTGGTCTGGTCTAGTCTGGTCTAGTCTGGTTTAGTCTAGTCTGGTCTAGTCTAGTCTAGTCTAGTCTGGTCTAGTCTGGTCTAGTCTGGTTTAGTCTGGTCTAGTCTGGTTTAGTCTGGTCTAGTCTGGTCTAGTCTGGTCTAGTCTGGTCTAGTCTAGTCTGGTCTAGTCTGGTTTAGTCTGGTCTAGTCTGGTCTAGTCTGGTCTGGTTTAGTCTGGTCTAGTCTGGTCTGGTTTAGTCTGGTCTAGTCTGGTCTAGTCTGGTCTAGTCTGGTCTAGTCTAGTCTGGTCTGGTCTAGTCTGGTCTAGTCTGGTCTAGTCTGGTCTAGTCTGGTCTAGTTTGGTCTAGTCTGGTCTAGTCTGGTTTAGTCTAGTCTGGTTTAGTCTAGTCTGGTCTAGTCTGGTCTAGTCTGGTCTAGTCTGGTTTAGTCTGGTCTAGTCTGGTCTAGTCTGGTCTAGTCTAGTCTGGTCTAGTCTGGTTTAGTCTAGTCTGGTCTGGTCTAGTCTGCTCTAGTCTGGTCTAGTCTGGTTTAGTCTAGTCTGGTCTAGTCTGGTCTGGTTTAGTCTGGTCTAGTCTGGTCTGGTTTAGTTTGGTCTGGTCTGGTTTAGTTTGGTCTAGTCTGGTCTGGTCTAGTCTGGTCTGGTTTAGTCTGGTCTAGTCTGGTCTGGTTTAGTTTGGTCTAGTCTAGTCTGGTTTAGTCTGGTCTGGTTTAGTCTGGTCTAGTCTGCTCTAGTCTGGTCTAGTCTGGTTTAGTCTGGTCTAGTCTGGTCTAGTCTGGTTTAGTCTGGTCTAGTCTGGTCTAGTCTGGTTTAGTCTGGTCTAGTCTGGTTTAGTCTGGTCTGGTTTAGTCTAGTCTGGTCTAGTCTGGTCTAGTCTGGTTTAGTCTGGTCTAGTCTGGTTTAGTCTGGTCAGGTCTAGTCTGGTTTAGTCTAGTCTAGTCTGGTCTAGTCTGGTCTAGTCTGGTTTAGTCTGGTCTGGTCTAGTCTAGTCTGGTCTAGTCTGGTCTGGTCTAGTCTAGTCTGGTCTAGTCTGGTTTAGTCTGGTCTGGTCTAGTCTGGTTTAGTCTGGTCTAGTCTGGTCTGGTTTAGTCTGGTCTAGTCTGGTTTAGTCTGGTCTGGTCTAGTCTGGTCTAGTCTGGTCTGGTTTAGTCTGGTTTAGTCTGGTCTAGTCTAGTCTGGTTTAGTCTGGTCTAGTCTGGTCTAGTCTGGTTTAGTCTGGTCTAGTCTGGTCTAGTCTGGTTTAGTCTGGTCTAGTCTGGTTTAGTCTAGTCTGGTCTAGTCTGGTCTAGTCTAGTCTGGTCTAGTCTGGTCTAGTCTGGTCTAGTCTGGTTTAGTCTGGTCTAGTCTGGTTTAGTCTGGTCTGGTCTAGTCTGGTCTAGTCTGGTCTAGTCTAGTCTGGTCTAGTCTGGTCTAGTCTGGTCTAGTCTGGTTTAGTCTGGTCTAGTCTGGTCTGGTTTAGTCTGGTCTAGTCTGGTCTGGTTTAGTCTGGTCTAGTCTGGTCTAGTCTAGTCTGGTCTGGTCTAGTCTGGTCTAGTCTGGTCTAGTCTGGTCTAGTTTGGTCTAGTCTGGTCTAGTCTGGTTTAGTCTAGTCTGGTTTAGTCTAGTCTGGTCTAGTCTGGTCTAGTCTGGTCTGGTCTGGTTTAGTCTGGTCTAGTCTGGTCTAGTCTGGTCTAGTCTGGTCTAGTCTGGTTTAGTCTAGTCTGGTCTAGTCTGCTCTAGTCTGGTCTAGTCTGGTTTAGTCTAGTCTGGTCTAGTCTGGTCTGCTCTAGTCTGGTCTAGTCTGGTTTAGTCTAGTCTGGTCTAGTCTGGTTTAGTCTGGTCTAGTCTGGTTTAGTCTAGTCTGCTCTAGTCTGGTCTAGTCTGGTCTAGTCTGGTCTAGTTTGGTCTGGTCTAGTCTGGTCTAGTCTGGTCTAGTCTGGTTTAGTCTGGTCTAGTCTGGTTTAATCTGGTCTGGTCTAGTCTGGTCTAGTCTGGTTTAGTCTGGTCTAGTCTGGTCTGGTTTAGTCTGGTCTAGTCTGGTCTAGTCTGGTTTAGTCTGGTCTGGTCTAGTCTGGTCTAGTCTGGTCTAGTTTGGTCTGGTCTAGTCTGGTCTAGTCTGGTCTAGTCTGGTTTAGTCTAGTCTTGTCTAGTCTGGTTTAGTCTGGTCTAGTCTGGTTTAGTCTGGTCTGGTCTAGTCTGGTCTGCTCTAGTCTGGTCTAGTCTGGTTTAGTCTGGTCTACTCTAGTCTGGTCTAGTCTGGTCTGGTTTAGTCTGGTCTAGTCTGGTCTAGTCTGGTCTGGTTTAGTCTGGTCTAGTCTGGTCTGGTCTAGTCTGGTCTAGTCTGGTCTGGTCTAGTCTGGTCTGGTCTGGTCTAGTCTGGTCTAGTCTGGTTTAGTCTAGTCTGGTCTAGTCTGGTCTGGTCTAGTCTGGTTTAGTCTAGTCTGGTCTAGTCTGGTCTAGTCTGGTCTAGTCTGGTTTAGTCTGGTCTAGTCTGGTCTAGTCTGGTCTAGTCTGCTCTAGTCTGGTTTAGTCTAGTCTGGTCTAGTCTGGTCTGCTCTAGTATGGTTTAGTCTAGTCTGGTCTAGTCTGGTTTAGTCTGGTCTAGTCTGGTTTAGTCTAGTCTGCTCTAGTCTGGTCTAGTCTGGTCTAGTCTGGTCTAGTCTGGTCTAGTCTGGTCTAGTTTGGTCTGGTCTAGTCTGGTCTAGTCTGGTTTAGTCTGGTCTAGTCTGGTCTGGTTTAATCTGGTCTGGTCTAGTCTGGTCTAGTCTGGTTTAGTCTGGTCTGGTTTAGTCTGGTCTAGTCTGGTTTAGTCTGGTCTAGTCTGGTTTAGTCTGGTCTGGTCTAGTCTGGTCTAGTCTGGTCTAGTTTGGTCTGGTCTAGTCTGGTCTAGTCTGGTTTAGTCTAGTCTTGTCTAGTCTGGTTTAGTCTGGTCTAGTCTGGTTTAGTCTGGTCTGGTCTAGTCTGGTCTGCTCTAGTCTGGTCTAGTCTGGTTTAGTCTGGTCTACTCTAGTCTGGTCTAGTCTGGTTTAGTCTGGTCTGGTCTAGTCTGGTCTAGTCTGGTCTAGTCTGGTTTAGTCTGGTCTAGTCTGGTCTGCTCTAGTCTGGTCTAGTCTGGTCTGCTCTAGTCTGGTCTAGTCTGGTCTGGTCTAGTTTGGTTTAGTCTGGTCTGGTTTAGTCTGGTCTAGTCTGGTCTGCTCTAGTCTGGTCTGGTTTAGTCTGGTCTAGTCTGGTCTAGTTTGGTCTGGTTTAGTCTGGTCTGGTCTAGTCTGGTCTAGTCTGGTTTAGTCTGGTCTAGTCTGGTTTAGTCTGGTCTGGTCTAGTCTGGTTTAGTCTGGTCTGGTTTAGTACCAGCTGGTCTGGTTTAGTCTGGTCTAGTCTGGTCTGGTTTAGTACCAGCTGGTCTGGTCTAGTCTGGTCTGGTACCAGCTGGTCTGGTCTTCTGGTCTGGTCTGGTCTTCTGGTCTGGTCTGGTACCAGATGGTCTGGTCTGGTCTTCTGGTCTGGTACCAGCTGGTCTGGCCTGGTCTTCTGGTCTGGTACCAGATGGTCTGGTCTGGTCTGGTACCAGCTGGTCTGGCCTGGTCTTCTGGTCTGGTACCAGCTGGTCTGGCCTGGTCTTCTGGTCTGGTACCAGCTGGTCTGGTCTGGTCTTCTAGTCTGGTACCAGCTGGTCTGGTCTGGTCTTCTGGTCTGGTACCAGCTGGTCTGGTCTGGTCTTCTGGTCTGGTACCAGCTGGTCTGATCTGGTCTTCTGGTCTGGTCTGTCTGGTCTGGTGTTAGGGTTAAACCCTGTCTTGTTCTCCTAGTGGTTGGCGAGGCTTCAAACAGTCATATTCACATGTTCTGCCAGTTGAAATGTGTCTCCAAGGAAGAACAGATAGTAGAGAACAGAGGACATTGAGAGAGAGTGTGTGTGTGTGTGTGTGTGTGTGTGTGTGTGTGTGTGTGTGTGTGTGTGTGTCATGGCTGCCACGCATGAGTGGTGAGATGACTGCGCTCGTAATTTTTAACATCTAAGCTCACATACACAAATCAAATCAAATCAAATTTATTTATAGGGCCCGACAACACACGTTAATGTCCCCATGGGCCGTACAGGTCTTCTTTAAACAAGTCAAGAAGAAAACATAACAATAAGTCAAGAACAGAACAAGAACACCATAAGGTCCAAACATTTTTAGATGAATGCAAATAAATGAAAGAATGCAAGCACTCCCAGACATACCCCACGCGAAGGTAAGGAAAAACTCACTAAAACCTAACAACAGGGAAAAAAGCTCCACAGGCAGTGTGGAGGAGAGAAACCTTGTGGAGAGTTACCACACTAAGATTGGCCTTTAAACAAGCCCTGAACATCGGGCGAGTCTACAAACAACACCTGAACAATACGTGCAACCAATGTCAGATTGTGAGTGGATTACTTTCCAGAGACATGAAAGAGCGTACAGGGGGACACTGGACACAAAACTGCTCCAGGTAAGATCGAACTTTGCTGTTACTCCCGGAGGCGCAGAGAAGTGGGGCAGACTGGTGTCAATTCTAATCAGCGTTTTTTTTATAATGGAATATTCTCTGTGACGCAACGAAACACGCGGCCGTACGGATTCAAGCTTCTAAAATATGTCGCTAGAATCCTGAAGAAATTCCCTCTCTCTGCCGATTTCCCAGTGGACCTAACACCTGACTCTCTGACACATTGGATAGAAACGCAGCTCTGCTTCATCCGTGAGAGAATACAACCAGCGTTGCTGGAGACACATCGGCAGAAAAGAAAAGTTTCCAGGAACAAGCTGGCATACCTCTGGCAACACCGCAAATCAAAGGCAATCGATATCATTTTGAATAATAGCTGTTTTCCCGACCCCCCCCCCCCCCCCCCCCCCCACTGTTAGTGATACAGCCAAGCCAATGTGTATAACTACTATAAAGCTAAATGTCAAACTGCACCAAGCGCTGCCACTCCCCTGGCCACGCCCCCTTGGTACAATTTCATTGACAAAATAGAGCAAGGCTGTTTCCCAGATACCCATGATTTTACAACAGAGGAGGTGGATGCAGTTTTAACTTCTCTTCCCAATAACAAGGCTAGCGGATCTGATGGGGTTAGAGCTACCAGGCCCACGTCAACACAGACACTCACACATATCTGATGGGGTTATCTATGAGACGTTGAGAGGTACCAGGCCCACGTCAACACAGACACTCACACATATCTGATGGGGTTATCTATGAGACGTTGAGAGCTACCAGGCCCACGTCAACACAGACACTCACACATATCTTCAATGTCTGCCTGATCATGAGAAGGTGCCTGACTCGTGGAAACGGGCCCTCATCCATAGAATACCAAAAAAGGAAAATGTCCCAGATGATCCTTCCACTTGGCGTGACATTTCACTATTGCCCACTATATATAAAGTCTCCATGAAGTGCCTACTCACCCACATCATACCCTGGCTGGTGGACACAGGGATTATCTCCCCCCATCAGAACGCTTATATCAACAGACAGGGAATGAACAAACATGTGTTTTGCTTAAAAACCGGAATCTACGATTTCAAGTTCAAGTTCAAGTTCAAGTTCTTTAATAGTTGTCATACAGAAGTACAGAATACTTTCATACAAAATGCTTCTTACTGTTACGCTCCAGAGACTGTGCTAGACAAGATAGTATCAAATAACATAATATAGCATGTAATTTAGAAGAAGAAAAATGAGGTCACAGTGTTCGGTATAGACATATGTACAATGTTCTGAGTTACCATATAATATACAATACTATGCAGTGTACTAATGTACAGTACTATCTAGTGCAAAGCAGAAATGGGATGAGGTACAATTTTAGGTACAATTTACAGTAAGGTGTACGAGTTGTAGTGCAATCCTTCATCAATAAATATAAAGTGTGGGGAGTGGGTGCTACAGTGTGTTTGTTTAAAGTGGGTGTGTGCTATAAAGTGTGTGGAGTGGGTGCTACAGTGTGTTTGTTTAAAGTGAGTGTGTGCGTGTGGATGTGTGTGCTATGTGCGTTTGGTGGTTGTTGTTGTGTAGTGTTCGTTCATTGTTCGTTTAGCAGCCTGATGGCCTGGGGATAGAAGCTTCTTCTGAGTCTTTCTGTGCTCGCCTTGAGACTCCGGTATCGCTTGCCTGACCGCAGCAGTTCAAACATGAATCATCCAGATTCTACACAGTGTTTTTGGACTTTAGAGACGCATTTGGTACACTCTCCCATGAGGTGATGTTAAAAACATTAGAGGAAATGGGTGGCTACGTGGCGTAGTGGGCAAGGCGCTCGTCACGAATGCGGAGACGCTGGGCTCGCCTGTTCGAGCCCAGCGCTCCACATTGCTTTCAGTTTAGCTGGTCGTTCATACTAATACACATTGGCCGTATTAGGTGGTGGGAAACTGATGGGTGGGGATCGGGCGTTGTGGACAGCGACTCCTACAGGTCAGTTGGTGCGCCTGCGCAGTAGAATCAGGAAGTGTCGGGGGCAGCGTGAGCCTCCCACGCGTTACTCCTCACCACTGAGAGATCGAGCTGCGCAGGTGAAAAGATGCGACTGCTGTTACCTCAAGTACCAGAGGGGACTTGTGCTCTGTATGACTTAGTCCACATTGCAGCCGGCTTGTGGGAGGCAAGAAACAGCGTTCGTGACAGGGGAGGGTTGAATTGGATGATACGAAATTGGGATGGGAGAAAATATAGAAAATGGGAGAAAAAGTGGATCAAAAAAAAAAAAACATTAGAGGAAATACACCTGCCTCAGCCTTTTGTGAATATTTTATCCAGTGTATACCAAGGTTCATTTATCCAAGTTATCTGTAGGCAGCAGCTCACAGAGCCGATTGCACTGTAGGTGGGAATAAAAACTGGAGTGCCGTGAACATCATCCTAGCACTCAACCAGTGGATGAAGTGGATTTACCAGTGCGCTCCTCCTCTGCATGTCCGATCCCCAAATCCTGTTCAGGGATACGCGGACGACGTGCAGGTGTCATCACGACAGGAAGATGTCATCATTAACATGCTGGCACGCACTGATGAGTTCCTCCAGTGGTCATTACTGGAGGTGAAGCAAGCCAAGTGCGCCGTACTCCATGAGCGCCGCAGTGGAGGCAACCGCTGGTATAAGGCCAAGAACGACAAGCCCCCCTCCTTTCTTGTAATGGGCCAACCCATCAAGGTGTATTCCCGTAATGAGACCTACCCATACCTTGGCCACAGGTTTAACATGGCTGGAGAGTGGGGGGAGCAGGTCGAGGCGCTCACTACAGAGTTTCTCCATCGTCTACACCTGATTGACTTGTCCCCCCTCCCCGTCCTCATGAACTACCAGGCTGTGAGAAAGGTGGCTCTGGCTAAAATCCAACACCTTTTTGCCGATGTACACATCCCTCTCAAGGCACTGAGAGAAATGAAAAACAAAAATGTTCAGCTGGTCAGAAAGTGTGTAGGCCTCAACACACACTCCACACGGGGCATGATGATCTTTCTCCCATGTGGAGAGGGAGGGCTGGGAGTCCCCAATGTCCAGTGGACCTACATAGCCACCAGGCTAGCCCACCTGCTCCATAATGATGATGTCACCGTCAGAGAAATGGCCAGGGCCTCTCTCCTGCTGGATCTACGCAGAAGGAAGATCCCCCTGGCCACCGCAGACCAGAATAACTTCCTCGGCTTCAGGAAGAAAGACTCTGGGAAACTGGACTCTCGGGCCAAGGGCTTCGGGGTCTGACTGGCCAGATCTCAATGACCTCTGCAACCAGACTGGAGTTCAGCTGAAATGGACAAGACCCACCAACACACAGACTGATGTCCCTGTCTCTGATGAACTGATCACAGACCCCTGTGTGGTTGTGAAGGCCAACATCACAACACCGCAGGAAGAGACTGTCGAACTGCACAGAGACTCTGCAAGGAGGGTTCTGCTCAGCATGAAGCAGTCTGAGATCAGGCAGCACTGGTGTGGACTCAGACTACAGGGAAAGCTAGCTTGTTTGGAGTTTGCTGACCACTCAGTTTCACACTCAGTGTATAAGAACGCCGCTGTTGGTGAGGATGTTTTTTAATTTACCATCAAAGCAAGACTCAAGTTTCTTTAATAGTTGTCATACAGAAGTACAGAATACTTTTATACAAAATGCTTCTTACTGTTACGCTCCAGAGACTGTGCTAGACAAGATAAGTATGAAATAAAATCAGGGTATCTGCAGGTTTAGCCCAGTCAGATTTAAGACTTTTTAATGCCACTCAGAATTAAATTGAATTCAATTTCACAATAACAAAATGGCAAAAATCATGCAACGACACCAATCAGTTTAAGTTTAGGGACACATTGGTCCAAAGATGTTTATTAAAACATAACTTGGAAACTTAAAAATCTTGAACTTAAAGGAGTAACTGGATTGGATGAATTTCAACAAAGGGGTGACCAAACATAAATAGCAAATATAGCTATACAAAATATACCAGGGGCCAAGCAGCAAGTGCAACAGCCACATTTCCGTCAGAACACATACTACCATAGGACTGATACCTGTCAGAACACATGACTATCACCATAGGACTGATACCTGTCAGAACACATGACTATTACCATAGGACTGATACCTGTCAGAACACATGACTATCACCATAGGACTGATACCTGTCAGAACACATGACTATCACCATAGGACTGATACCTGTCAGAACACATGACTATCACCATAGGACTGATACCTGTCAGAACACATAACTATCACCATAGGACTGATACCTGTCAGAACACATAACTATTACCATAGGACTGATACCTGTCAGAACACATGACTATTACCATAGGACTGATACCTGTCAGAACACATGACTATTACCATAGGACTGATACCTGTCAGAACACATAACTATTACCACCCTCCCCAGGGTATCAAAAAAGTCAACCAACAAACTTTCTTGTGCCGGATCTCCTCTCTGGTAAACAAGAATACCCTGAAGACTCTAACAGGAGCACTCATTCAAGGGTACTACGACTATGCTTGCACCTCATGGTACCAAAGCACCTCAAAGGCCCTAAAAACAAGATTACAAACATCACAAAACAAACTGGTCAGACTACTGCTTAACCTCACTCCTAAAACCCACTTTACCCCTGCCCACATTCAAAACCGCTCTTAAAGAGCACCTACGGGAGGCTGCAATTAGAAACTGGGCACCGTAAATGTCCAACCCCCCCCCTCCTAATGTACAGTCTCCTCCCCATCATATGTATATATTTTCTGTTAGGATCTCTGGGTAACAGTACTGTATATTTGCATATCGTATATGTCACAAATGTAACAGTACTATATACCTGTATGTAATGTATGTCACTATGCCATAAATTTCATGATGTCATGTATGTTGTGTATGTCATAAATGTCACTATGAATTGAAAATGGGGGACCCTGATGTAAACAAGACAAATGTCTTTCTCTGGTCTGCATCCCCTTAACAATTGTGTGTATTGAGCCGTACTGTATTGTACCCATTCTGCAAAAATAAAGTTTTTCATTCATTCATCCAGTTGTTTTGTTTTTGTGGTTTGGTTGAATGAATGAATGAAAACTTTGTTTAACAGATTGCAGAATGGGTACAATACAGTACGGCTCAATACACACAATTGTTAAGGGGATGCAGACCAGAGAAAGACGTTTGTCTTGTTTACATCAGGGTCCCCCATTTTCAATTCATATAGACATTTATGACATACTCAACATACATGACATTTATGGCATAGGGACATACATGACATACAGGTATATAGTACTGTACTGTTACATTTGTGACATATACGATATGCAAATATACAGTACGGTTACCCATAGATCCTAACATACATATGATGGGAGGATACTGTACATTAGGAGGGGGTGGGTGGGAGGAAAAAATACATAGTGGGTGAAGCTCTCATCGAACATAAACACAAACGTGTCCTTGTTTACATCAGTGAATAGATTATTTTCAAGTTAAGACCTCAGCTTCAAGCGTTGGCGTGGAGCCGAATGTTATCCAGACTTCTGTTGGTGCAGATGTTAGTCCTACCTGAGATGGCGGGCCGAAAATAAATGCGAAATAGTAGTTTGCAGGCGGGTTTTGCAGAGGTACGCTTAGCGCTCAGCATGTGCGACTCGACTGCTTTTTGTTGTTGCAGCGGGCCTCGTAATGGTCTTTGACCGGGACCAACCAATGGCGCAAACAGTGGATTGTTGAGCCAGTTCTCGTTAAATTGGCACTTTCCCATATTAACGAGTGCAAATGCTAAACTAAACGTAACGTTAGCGTTATCGCTTCGCCTTGCTAACGTTAGCTAGACTCCGTTGCTGAAATGGTTCCCGGCCAACATAAGGACCTGTGTTGGTTCCGCCCCATTCCGGTCTGCGTGATGCTACAACACGGTCAATAAAAAGTCCCGACTTTATCTCCCGTTAACCGTTTTTCCCCAGATTTCATAATAAAACATAAGATGACATGGCATTTTATATTTCCTTTCTATGGCATTTTTAAGACCTCTGAAAATGGATTTAAGACATTTTAAGACAAACTAAGGCCTTAATTATTGATAAACAAATTTAAGACTTTTTAAGGATCCGCGGACACCCTGTAAAATAGTATAGCATGTAGCAGGGTTTCCGTTAGAATTTTTTTTTGCAGGTCTGAGTGTCCGGTAGATTTCAATCTACCGGACAAATGGGATAAATTCCGGTCAGAGTTTATTGAGCTTAAAAACAATTGATAGACCTATATAAAGAATGACATCATCAAGGCATTTATAATATTTTAACTTAAAACTAGGCTACTTTTGCGTATCAGTCATTAATATATTCCAAATAAAATAAGTCCCTCGAGACTTCGTGCTGCTGCTGCCGACTTGAGGTGTCGGTGGGCAGTCTGCCCGACCTTAATAAACAGCAGTCTGTTATAATCACATTTTTATGAGCTAACTAATTCCGTTATATTGGACATTTGTATTAATTATATCAAGTTCAAGTTCAAGTTCAAGTTCTTTAATAGTTGTCATACAGAAGTACAGAATACTTTCATACAAAATGCTTCTTACTGTTACGCTCCAGAGACTGTGCTAGACAAGATAGTATCAAATAACATAATAACATAATATAGCATGAATTTAGAAGAAGAAAATGAGGTCACAGTTGTTCGGTATAGACATATGTACAATGTTCTGAGTTACCATATAATATACAATACACAACTATGCAGTGTACTAGTGTACAGTACTATCTAGTGCAAAGCAGAAATGGGATGAGGTACAATTTTAGGTACAATTTACAGTAAGGTGTACGAGTTGTAGTGCAATCCTTCATCCATAAATATAAAGTGTGGGGAGTGGGTGCTACAGTGTGTTTGTTTAAAGTGGGTGTGTGCTATAAAGTGTGGGGAGTGGGTGCTACAGTGTGTTTGTTTAAAGTGGGTGTGTGCTATAAAGTGTGTGTAGTGGGTGCTACAGTGTGTTTGTTTAAAGTGAGTGTGTGCGTGTGGATGTGTGTGCTATGTGTGTTTGGTGGTTGTTGTTGTGTAGTGTTCATTCATTGTTCGTTTAGCAGCCTGATGGCCTGGGGATAGAAGCTACTTCTGAGTCTTTCTGTGCTCGCCTTGAGACTCCTGTATCGCTTGCCTGACGGCAGCAGTTCAAGCGAAGAACTGAGAAATTTGACACCGCTGTGTCAGCGCGAGCTGGCTGCTGATATATTTACGTGAAGCATGGAGCACTTGGAGCAGGCAGAGCAGAGCAGTGGTGTCAGCAGCGCCCCCACCCAACAGCTGAATTGCCAATGGCTGAATTGGAGTACTGCACCCTGCCAAGCCATGCTTCACGTAAATATATCAGCAGCCAGCTCGCGCTGACAGCAGGATGTCATTATTAGACCGGCTGCTTGGTGAGATTGTTTCGTTCATCGCATAGGCTATATAATTTTAGCCTATTTTAATACAATTCAAATAATCTAATTGTGTTTAGAGGGAATTATTTTCACCGGACATTATGACCGGAGAGATTAAATATGTCGGACTTCAACAGATTTTGCCAGTCAAATACCGGTAATTACCGGCTAACGGAAACGCTGGCATGTAGGCCTGCCACGATAACACATTTTGCTGGGCGATTAATTGCCCCCGAAAATATCGCGATAAGCGATATTATTGCGACCGGTTAGAGAATTTTTTTTGAGAAATTTATTTCCCAAAACTTTTATTTTGAAGCCCACCGCTCCGTCTTTTCCGGTGTTTGACTTTTATTTTGAAGCCCACCGACCGGACCGGAAGTATTGTTGTTATTATCCTAAGCAGAAACTATGAGCCGACAACATGTCTCGTCCAGTTCTGTTTTTGAGCTAATGATAAAACAAATTGTTGGTGAACAACTACCTTTCGGTTAGTTTTAACGTTAGCTACTAACGTTAGATGCAGCTACTACAGGCAATCAACGATGAGGAGGAAGCGTCAAAGCAGTAATAGAATAGCTGTGGTGCGTAAGCACTGCAGCACGACTCGAAACTACCGGAGTGTTATAATAAATTAATTCATGTTTAACTTGTCCCCGTGTCCAGTCCTTTGACTAGCCCCACCCGTTCATTGTAAACAATGATGCATGTAATTGTATTAACGTTATTCTGTGTTGTACTTGTAGCTATGCTATACGTTGTATTTCGTTTGTTAGATATTTAGCTAATGTTGTTAGCATGGAATGAGAATCAAAGCTCTATCTTTCATCTTTATTTAGCAGTCCAGTTTCTCCGGGCAGTAGCGAGTAACTACTTGGGTCTAAAAATAGCTAACGTTACACTACAAATAATGCTACTTGGTTAAAAGGAGCAATACTATTGAGAAATGTCTATGTGGCGTTGCCCCACGGAGCTCCCGTGCTGTACTCTAGTAACGTCAGCGGCCCGCCTCCCAACACGGACAGTGACTGAAGGGGCACTGGTTCCGCCTCATTAAAACAAACGCGCAAATAGCAATTAATCGCGCCCGTCAAAATCATTGCATTCATTTTAATTATCGCAGCAATTAATCGATTTATTGCTTATCGCGGCAGGCCTAATAGCATGTAAAATAGAAGTAAAAATAGAAGTCACAGTGTTCAGTATATACATATGTACAATGTTCGATACAGAATAGAAGTAACTGAGTGGTGTACAATATACAATATACTATGCAATGTACTAATATACAATACTATATAGTGCAAAGCAGAAATGGGATGAGGTACAATTTAGGTACAGTTTACAGTAAGGTGTACAGGTTGTAGTGCAAATCCTTTACCAATAAATATAAAGTGTGTTTAGGTGTTCTAAAGTGTGGAGAGTGGGTGCTGCAGTGTGTTGTTTGTTTAAAGTGAGTGTGTGCGTGTGGATGTGTGTGCTGTGTGCATTTGATGGTTGTTGCATAGTGTTTATTGTTTGTTGAGCAGCCTGATGGCCTGGGGATAGAAGCTTCTTCTGAGTCTTTCTGTGCTTGCCATGAGACTCCGGTATCGCTTGCCTGACCGCAGCAGTTCAAAGAGGCAGTTGTTTGGGTGGCTGGAGTCCTTGATGATTCTCTTAGCCTTACCCCTGCACCGCTTGTTGTAAATGTTCTGGAGGGTGGGAAGCCCCCCTCCAATTGTGCGTTCGGCTGAACGTGTCACTCTCTGTAGTCTGCTTCGGTCTTGTGCAGTGCTATTTCCAAACCAGGAGGTGATATTGCCAGTCAGGATGCTCTCTATTGTACATGAGTAGAAGTTCTTAAGGATCTTCTGACTGACTTGGAACTTCCTTAGGCGCCTGAGGAAGTAGAGGCGTTGTCGTGCCTTCTTCACAACACTGTCAATGTGTGTGGTCCATGTCAAGTCCTCGGATATGTGGGCTCCGAGGTACTTAAAACTGTTCACTCTCTCAACCGGTGCCCCGTCGATGCTGAGGGGGCTGTAGTCCCTGACCCCCGACCTCCTAAAGTCCACAATCATCTCCTTTGTTTTGCTGACGTTCAGGGAGAGGCTGTTCTCCTGGCACCATCCCGCCAGGACCTTGACCTCTTCCAGGTAGGCCCTCTCGTAGTTTGCAGAGATCGGGCCCACCACTACTGTGTCGTCAGCAAATTTGATGATTGTGTTGCTACTCCGCTGTGCCACGCAGTCATGTGTGTACAGGGAGTAGAGGAGGGGACTCAGAACACAGCCCTGGGGGGCCCCTATGTTGAGGGTGATGGATGAGGAGGTGCAGTTGCCTGCTCTCACCAGCTGGGGTCTGCCCGTCAGGAAGTCCAAGACCCACTGGCAGAGGTCATAGTTCAAGCCCAGGTCCCTGAGCTTGGCTATGAGTTTGGAGGGGACTATGGTATTGAATGCTGAGCTGTAGTCGATGAATAGCATTCTCACATAGTTCCCCTGCCTCTTGTCCAGGTGTGATGCTGCTGTGTGCAGCATATGGGCTATGGCGTCCTCCGTTGACCTGTTGGGGCGGTATGCAAATTGCAGGGGGTCCAGGTTGATGGGGAGGGAGGAACAGATGTAGCCCTTTACTAGCTTCTCAAAGCACTTCATGGCTATGGGCGGTAGTCGTTGAGGCAAGCAGGCTTGGATTTTTTAGGTACAGGGATGATAGTGGACTTCTTCAGGCAGGTGGGGATGACAGCCTGTTCTAAGGACAGGTTAAATATGTCAGTGAATACTGGGGCCAGTTGGTCGGCACAGACTTTTAGGACGCGGCCGGGGATGCCGTCCGGTCCTGCTGCCTTCCTGATATTAACTTTTTTAAAGGTCCACCTCACCTCATGCTCTGTTACCCTGAACACTGAGTCTCCATCAGCAGACCCCCCCCCCCAGACTGTTGTTATTCCCAGCCTCAAACCTCGCATAGAAGGTATTGAGATCATTTGCTAAGGAGATGTCACTGTTCAGTTTGAGGGAGGTGCCTTTGTAGTCTGTCATCGTTTTGAGGCCCTGCCACATAGCTCTAGAGTCAGCCTGTTCATATTGAAGTTAAATTGTATTCCTGTAGCGCCGTTTTGCCTCTATTACTGTCCTCCTTACGTTGTATTGTGTGGTGCGTGCTTTCAGAGCTTCACAGACGGATTTGTCTACCCAGGGCTTTTGATTTGGGTAAACTCTAATTATGGTAGTGGGGATTGTTTCTTCCACCAAAGTACGAACAAAGTCCAGCACTGTCTCCGTGTAGTCATTAATGTTATCTGTGTTGTCACGGAACACGCTCCAGTCTGTGCACTCAAGCGCAGCCTGTAGCGTCTCCTCTGACGCCACATCCCATTTCTGCACCTCTCGCGAGACTACCGGAGTGCTCTTGATCCTTTGTTTATATTTTGGTGAGAGAAAGATGGCCGCATGATCAGATTTACCGAAGCCACAAGCAGAATGAGCCTTGTACCCACCCATGAATTGCGAGTAACCATGGTCTAAAATGTTACCGCCTCTGGTGTTACAAGTCACATGCTGATAGAAGTCCGGCAATACCTTTCTCAGATTGGCGCTATTGAAATCACCCACAACCACAATAGCAGCATCAACGTTAGCTGCCTGGAGTTTGTTTACCTCGTCGTGGAGCTTCGAGAGCGCGTCACCAGTGATTGCTTGTGGTGGAATATACACTCCGACCAGGATGATCGACGTTAACTCCCTCGGGAGGAAGAAAGGCCGACACTTGATGCAGGTATTACCCACTAAATACAATCTGTCCACTTGGTATCCTCAAACTCACAGTTCATTCTGTTTAAACCATCAGGATTCACAACACCTAGAATCCATTGCACACATAACAAATGGATGTAATGCATACAAACACCTGTACATCGCTCGTCATGACCGTATTGTGGACATTGTGTCTGATGCGGTACGGAACATATCACCATCTAGTGCAGCAATGTACAAACATGCCAGAGTGAAACCAGAGTGGTTTGGCCTTACCAACGATGTCTTTGCTAACATACCAAATACACCGGATGTTGTTTTTGTTGACACCAGCCACAGGGAGGTGCTGGTCATAGAAGTAGGCTGTACCTTTGATCTGTACATGGACCAGGCCTTCCGGGACAAGTATATCAAATACCAACCACTGCTCAGTGTGATGGCTGACCTTGGGTATAGGTGTAGATATAGTGTACTTGTATTCGGAAGTCTTGGCCATGTATACAAATGCACCATGACCGGTCTGAGAATTGCTGCAATGTCTAAAAGAAAAGCCAAACAAATTGCCAAATATTGCTCTGTCTCAGCTATTATTGGCAGCTTAGCCGCGTGGAGAAGGAGGTGCTATGTGTCCCTTAAGTGTTCAGTGCTGCTTGGCCCCGATACATTTGATTCCCTGTTTTTTTTTTTTTAAACTTTGACCAGTCAGCTGGTTCTTTTTAGCGTTTATCGCTTTTTCGTCGCATTCATACTTGGTCAAGTTCGACCGACAGAAGCAGGCTGAAAGGGTTCAGATGGGGGGGAAGACACTCTGGGAAAGGCACGGCTGCCGTCCGGGATTCGAACGCGCTCAGCCCCACATCCGTGACGAGCACGGTTGTCCACGGCGCTGAAATAGCACTCGCGGTAGGTGGTGAGCTACTGGAGCTCCCCCTAAATTTGATTCCCTGTTTATGTAATATAATTTGTGGAACCAAATAAAGTATTAAAATGTGTGTGTGTGTGTGTGTGTGTGTGTGTGTGTGTGTGTGTGTGTGTGTGTGTGTGTGTGTGTGTGTGTGTGTGTGTGTGTGTGTGCGTGCGTGCGTGCGTGCGTGCGTGCGTGTGTGTGTGTCCCACCTATCCATGTGGTGTTGAAGGCTGCCCTCTGACCCCCCTCCTCATCTCCGCTGGTCTCCACGGCAACACACGCCACCACGCCTGTCTGGTCTCGCAGCTGAAGCGTATGTGCTGAGGTGTGTGTGTGTGTCTGAGAGTGTGTGGGCAGCTCCAAGACTCCAACCAACAACAGGGGGCGCTGTCTGATGAGAGAAGAACGATAAGGAGGGGTCAGACTGTTAGAACAAGGAGGAGACAGACTGGTAGGAACAGATCAACAAGGAGGGGACAGACCTTCTTCTATTACTAGGTTAGGCTGCTTCTAACAAACTAGAAGACTATTTCTGTTAGAACTTCATTGGTAAGTAAACATTGTACACATTGTATTATTATAATAGTAATAATAAAATAAGAATATAAGAATAATAATAATTTATCATCCGTTTCAGTTTTACAGAAATGTTCAAAATCAATAATCTATCTATCTGTCTTTCTATAGTTCATCTATTGACCGATCATCTATAAATCAATCTCTCTCTCCATTTATCAATCAGTCCTCACCCTGTATTAACCCCTTGTGTTCCAGGCAGGCAGCAGTATGACCAGGCCAGGGCAGGGTTGAGTTCAGCCTGAGTCAGAGACTGACCACCGGGGGGCAACAGAGATGCCAAACACACCCCTTCCCAGCAGCCGGCCTCCAACACACACACACAGTCCTTCACACACACACACTCACACAGCCCTGGCATCACACAGTACTGGAGGGGGAGGGGCTTGATTAAATACATTTAAACTATTTATTTTTGTATTATTATTATTACGTTAACACATTCGGGGCCATTCGATTTCCCCATCTAGCTATAGCACGGCCAGGTTTTCATTACATAGTTTCACTGTGCGTCACATTGTTTGTAGAGCTAAATCTATAGTTTATATTATAGCTATGGATACAATACCATGGTCATTTGACAGTAACTATCTTCCGTTCAAGATGCAAAAAATTATAAATTTCTTCATGAATACGTTCACGTGTTATCCCGTGGTGAATATGAGTATAATTTCGGAATGATCCGGGCTAATTCCTGGGAGGCGTAACGTGAATTCTACTAAAAACATTGGCGTTTCGTCCCTGGACACGCTATTATTTTCAAATCAAATTCATATGATAGGTATTATGTTTCATCATGAATGCATGATAGTGGGGGGGTCGTTTCTGATTAATTGATTGCCAATAACGACATTCGTTATTACCACAACACACACTCACACAACACAACACACAGGGGGATGGGTATGATAACCATGCACGATCAAGCTGAAATTTACGTCAGATTGTCCTTACCTGTGGTGGTATTTCAATTATTTGATCGCCATCTGGTCCATCCTATGTCCATCTGGTCCACGACATAACCCACCACAACATATGGATCGGGGGTCCCGAAAACGATTCAATGCGATCGAGTGAAGCCCTATGTTTCCCATTACTAGAAAAGAGCACCCGGAGCGGTTTAAAGGTAGCACCCGGTCTGGAACAGGGTTTACTGCACTCTCGATACTGCCTACTAGCAGGATCTGGCCTGTACTGCACCTTCGGAGTCCCAGTATGCCTTTTAACGGCAACATACAGGTCCCTGACATTGAATAGGATATTAAAATCGAAAAAACACGTTTTTGGCCGTTAACCGCTGGTGCCCAATAACGTATATATACGCGAATGGCCCCGAAAGTGTTAATACTGTGTAATGTAATGTAAACAGACAGACAGACAGACAGACAGGTACCTGTGTCAGTAGACAGGTATGCTCCTCCTCCAACATCTCTGAGTAGATATCTCTCCTCCCTCCTCCTCCTCCTCCCCACACAAACTCCAGCAGCCTCGCTGCAACCACACACACCCTCTCCTCACGTACCAAGTTAGGAACCAACCTAGAGAGAGAGAGAGAGAGAGAGAGAGAGAGAGAGAGAGAGAGAGAGAGAGAGAGAGAGAGAGAGAGAGAGAGAGAGAGAGAGAGAGAGAGAGAGAGAGAGAGAGAGAGAGAGAGAGAGAGGATGAGATAGACCGGAGTGAGAGGAGAGAGAGAGGTAGAGAGAGAGAGGTAGAGAGAGAAAGATAGAGACAGAGAGAGAGAGAAAGAGAGAGAAAGAGAGAGGGGATGAGATAGACGGGAGTGAGAGGAGAGAGAGAGGTAGAGAGAGAGAACGATAAGAGACAGAGAGAGAGACAGAGAGAAAGAGAGAGAGCCAGTGAGAGAGACAGAGACCGAGAGAGCAAGAGAGAGACAGAGAGAGAGAGAGAGGGAGAGAGAGAGATAGAGGGGATGAGATAGATGGGGAGTGAGAGGAGAGAGAGGTAGAGAGAGACAGCGAGCGAGAGACAGAGAGAGAGACAGAGCAAGCGAGAGAGACAGAGAGAGAGAGCGAGCAAGGGGATGAGATAGAGAGAGCGAGGGGATGAGATAGACGGGGAGTGAGAGGAGAGAGAGAAAGATTGAGACAGAGGGAATAAGAGAGAGAGAAATGAATTAACCCTCTGAGACCAGTCAAGTCATCATTACGCACCCATACATAAAAACACACACACACAGATAAGTACATAAGTATTCACACCCTTTACTCAATACTTTGTTGAAGCACCTTTAGCAGCAATTACAGCCTCACGTCTTCTCGAGTATGATGCTACAAGCTTGGCACACCTATTTTTGGGCAGTTTCTCCCATTCTTCTTTGCAGATTGTCTCAAGCTCCATCAGGTTGGATGGGGAGCGTCGGTGCACAGCCATTTTCAGATCTTTCCAGAGATGTGCAATCGGGTTCAAGTCAGGGCTCTGGCTGGGCCACTCAAGGACATTCACAGACTTGTCCTGAAGCCACTCCTTTGTTATCCTGGCTCTGTGCTTAGGGTCGTTGTCCTGTTGGAAGGTGAACCTTCGCCCCAGTCAGAGGTCCCGAGCGCTCTGGAGCAGGTTTTCATCCAGGATCTCTCTGTACATTGCTGCATTCATCTTTCCCTTGATCCTGACTATAGTCTCCCAGTTCCTGCCGCTGAAAAACATCCCCACAGCACGATGCTGCCACCACCACGCTTCACTGTAGGGATGGTATTGACCAGGTGATGAGCGGTGCCCACAGCACGATGCTGCCACCACCACGCTTCACTGTAGGGATGGTATTGACCAGGTGATGAGCGGTGCCCACAGCACGATGCTGCCACCACCACGCTTCACTGTAGGGATGGTATTGACCAGGTGATGAGCGGTGCCCACAGCACGATGCTGCCACCACCATGCTTCACTGTAGGGATGGTATTGACCAGGTGATGAGCGGTGCCCACAGCACGATGCTGCCACCACCACGCTTCACTGTAGGGATGGTATTGACCAGGTGATGAGCGGTGCCCACAGCACGATGCTGCCACCACCACGCTTCACTGTAGGGATGGTATTGACCAGGTGATAAGCGGTGCACCACCATGCTTCACTGTAGGGATGGTATTGACCAGGTGATAAGCAGTGCACCACCACGCTTCACTGTAGGGATGGTATTGACCAGGTGATAAGCGGTGCACCACCATGCTTCACTGTAGGGATGGTATTGACCAGGTGATAAGCAGTGCCTGATTTCCTCCAAACATGGCGCTTGGCATTCGGGCCAAAGAGTTAAATCTTGGTTTCATCAGACCAGACCATTTTGTTTCTCATGGTCTGAGAGACCTTTAGGTGCCTTTTGGCAAACTCCATGCGGGCTGTCATGTGCCTTTTACTGAGGAGTGGCTTCCGTCTGGCCACTCTACCATAAAGGCCTGATTGGTGGAGTGCTGCAGAGATGGTTGTCCTTGCGGCGGTCAGGTGGCGTAGCGGAGATTGCGCTCGTCATCAATGCAAGAGGCTGCGGTCTCGACTCCCGGAGTCAGCATTGCCTTGGCTTGGGCTGATCGCTATACTAACTCGTTTGGCTGGGTTAGGGGGAGGGGAGCCGTGGGTGGTAATCTGGCGTTGTGGACAGCGACGCCTACAGGTCAGGTCTGGGCGCTTGCTCAGCGGAGGCAGGACTTGAGGATGGCAGCGTGACCTCCCGCGCGTTACACTTCACCAATGAGAGCCCTCGCTGCCAGGTGAGAAGAGAGCCGCTGGCTGTCGCCGCACGTGTCGGAGGAAGCGTGCGGATACTTCAGGGTTCCCTTGTACCGACCAGTAGGAGAACATGCGCACAACAACCAGGTAGGGGAGGGGGGGAATTGGCACAACGACTAAATTGGGACGGGGAGAAAACAGAGAAAAATCGGAGAAAGAGAAGAAAAAAAAATAGATGGTTGTCCTTCTGGAAGGTTCTCCCATCTCCATGGAGGAACACTGGAGCTCTGTCAGAGTGACCATCAGGTTCTTGGTCACCTCCCTGGCCAAGGCCCTTCTCCCCCGCTGGCTCAGTTTGGCCGGGGGGCCAGCTCAAGGAAGAGTCCTGGTGCTTCCAAACGTTTTCCATTTGCGAATGATGGAGACCACTGTGCTTGTTGGCACCTTCAAAGCTGCAGCAATGCTGACATTCTTTTGTACCCTTCCCCAGATCTGTGCCTCGATACAATCCTGTCTCGGAGGTCTACAGACCATTCCTTGGACTTCATGGCTTGGTTTGGGTTCTGTGGGACCTAGATGGGTTGTGTGTAGGGATGCCCCGATCACGTTTTTTGCCACTGATACCGATCACCGATCGTCTATCGGCCGATACGGATAGTTTGAATTTTTTTTATTTTCAACAACAAACAACACAATATCAAGTCAACAGTAACAACAATACTAATAACAATGACAAAACAATAACAAATAGTAAATACATGGGCGGCTACGCGGTGCAGTGGGCAAAGCACTCACCACGAATGACGGAGACGCTGGGCTTGCCTGTTCGAGCCCATCGCTCCACGCTTTCAGTTTAGCTGGTCGATCATACTAATACACATTGGCCGTATTAGGGGGTGGGAAACTGATGGGTGGGGATCGGGCGTTGTGGACAGCGACTCCTACAGGTCGGTTGGTGCGCCTGCGCAGTAGAATCAGGAAGTGTCGGGGGCAGCGTGAGCCTCCCACGAGTTACTCCTCGCCACTGAGAGATCGAGCTGCGCAGGTGAAAAGATGCGACTGCTGTTACCTCAAGTACCGGAGGGGACTTGTGCTATGTATGACTTAGTCCACATTGCAGCCGGCTTGTGGGAGGCAAGAAACAGCGTTCGTGACAGGGGAGGGTTGAATTGGATGATACGAAATTGGGATGGGAGAAAATATAGAAAATGGGAGAAAAAGTGGACAAAAAAAAAATATATATATATATATATATATATATATATATATATATATATATGTTTGTGTGTGTGTGTGTGTTTATCCTCTTTACCCTAGCCCAGGGGTCAGCAACCTTTACTATCGAAAGAGCCACTTTTCCCCCGTCCCACAAAATAAAATGCTCAGGGAATGAAATGAAGATAACACAGTGTATAACGTTTATATATATAGACCCACACACACATATATATATATATAGACCCACACACACATATATATATATATAGACCCACACATATATATATATATAGACCCACACAAATATATATAGACCCACACACAAAGACACATATATATATATATATATATATATATATATAGACCCACACACACATATATATATAGACCTACACTCACATATATATAGACCCACACATATATATATAGACCAACACACACATATATATATATATATATATATATATATAGACCCAC
The DNA here is from genome assembly GCF_963971535.1 of Notolepis coatsorum. Taxonomy (NCBI): domain Eukaryota; kingdom Metazoa; phylum Chordata; class Actinopteri; order Aulopiformes; family Paralepididae; genus Notolepis; species Notolepis coatsorum. The sequence continues at coordinate 63,315,811 of NC_140177.1, read as the reverse complement.
ACACACATAGACCCACACATATATATATATATAGACCCACACACACATATATATATAGACCCACACATATATATAGACCCACACACACATATATATATAGACCCACACATATATATATATAGACCCACACACACATATATATAGACCCACACACAAACACACATATATATATAGACCCACACACATATAGACCCACACACAAACACACATATATATAGACCCACACATATATACTGTATATAGACCCACACACACATATATATATATAGACCCACACACACATATATATATATAGACCCACACACACATATATATAGACCCACACACATATATATATATAGACCCACACATATATATATAGACCCACACACACATATATATATATATAGACCCCACACATATATATATAGACCCACACACATTATATATATAGATGCACACTAGGGCTGACCCCTATTAGTCGATTAGTCTACTAATCGGTCGAAAGGAGCCGTAGTCGACTGCCAACCTCTTAGTCAAAAAAAAAAATATATATATATATATGTAATGGTTGTGACAACGTCACCTTAAACTTCGATGCCTCGAGTGGGAGTTGAACCCCGGTCTCCCGCACGGGGGCCGACATCACAAACCGCTGCGCCAAGAAAGTATATCCCTACTAACTAACCACGTCTATCCTGCCTCCTTCTTTCCAAAAGAAAAGAGGCCTAGAAGCGTGGCTAACGCTAATGGCGCGCATACCAGAGGCTAACTGCCTACAAAAACAGGCACAGAAAGATGCATGCTTTTGCAGAGAACAAGAACCATTCAGTCGACTCCTTCAGACATTAAGCACCCCCCACAGCCCAAATGGAATGATAAAACAAAATAATAATAATATTATACTTTTTCTTTTGTCGGCCAATAGTCGACTAACAGCAAATTTTGGCCAATCATAGTCGACCATCCAAATCCTTAGTCAGGGACAGCCCTAATGCATACACAAATATATATATATATAGACCACACACACACACACATATATATAATTATAGACCCACACACACACACACACACATATATATATATAGACCCACACACACACACACACATATATATATATATATATATAGACCCACACACACACACATATATATAATTATAGACCCACACACACACACATATATATATATATAGACCACACACACACACATATATATATAGACCCACACACACACACACACACATATATATATATTAGACCCACACACATATATATATAGACCCACACACACACACATATATATATATAGACCCACACACACACACACAT
>NC_140177.1:63260878-63314299 GCF_963971535.1 Notolepis coatsorum | reverse complement strand
AGTAATTCTGGTTTACACCTAACTCTTATTATTGCTGTTATGATTTCCAAAAATAAAATCTCACCAATCTTTAGTAAAATAGGAGATTTAAGTGTTTATCTGGAATTGTGAGGATAGGTATTCACGGTAACCTGGAATCAATATGTGAAACGTAATTATATCCTAAAATAATTGGCCACAAAAGACGAAACTAATTTTTGTTGTTCATTGGGGTGCCAAGATCATGCCCAAAACATATCATGCATCTGCCATGAAAATTAAGCCTTTTATGTTTGTTATCAATTGAAGGCCATGAACTATGTTGACTCATATCCCATACCCGGATTTTTCCTTCAGATTCAGCTAAATTTGAATTCTCTTGAGATAACTCGGGGAGAACTATGGTATTATGTTACATGATGATGATATCCCTACTGTTCTGAAGGGCCAGATTAACACTGAGAATCTACGTTTATTATTTTATATAACTTGTATATTATTTATATATATAAGCTATATACCTTTAAGCCTCCGTTTGAATCATAGCATTATTCGCTTTCCTCATTGGACACCGCCCTTGGCATGGACGGCGCCAACAGTCGCGCCCCCCAGACAAGTTCAAAGACGAGTCCGGACAAGTTGAGACATGCCCTTGGCCAGCGCATTGATTCCGGACAAGAGATTCGGTTGCGCTCTAGAAATCACTCTGAGTATATATTGTGAAAGGCGCAAGCAGCAGCAGTGCGAAACCTAAACATGTGAAGTGCGAAGTGAACCCAGTAACTAGTGTGAACCTTAGCAAGTGTGTGTGGACTTAACGTAATTAGTATCAGAACACGAGGTGAACCTAACAGCAGAACGATTGGACATGTGAGCAGTGGAACCTACCGGCGGTGTATCGTTACGGATAGCTAGTAGCTCCTTAGATACGACCTTGATATTGTAGAACCATTGTTGGTGTATTATAGTGAATTGTGTAAGCGTAGTACAGTGGAGAAGAGCATCGTTAATACCATTGGCGTTTGGATTTAACTACACCTGAAGATCTGCATCGAGCTAGCTTCAAGGACGAAGCTAGCTAGCTATCATCACTGCCGTCGGGCATTGGATTAAGAGCTATTACCCTGCTATCAAGCAGTTGGATTACAAAGATTGGATCCGTACGAGACCCCTTTTCTTCAGTGACCAGCAGGAGTATCCGACTATTCTTCAATTCCTCTGGAGCTTACCACTCCGTGGGGGAAATCACCAGTCTCCAGCTATACCCCTCGTTTGCCCTGTATCGCCATCTCACTCCATGCAGCGTTCCGGTCGAGTATTATTAACCTAGGAATTATTCATTCCCACTGACTTTGATACTCTGACATTCTACTATCATTCGCCATAAAAGAGCAACGTACTAATTTTCAGTTGTATATTTGATATTGCTAATAAAATACTGTAAACGTTATATCTTTGTCCCCGTGCCGTCTATTGAGTGTCTGCCATATTTAACTGTACTGTCTGGCAAGTAATAATAATATTTAGTAGTTTCAAGTTTCAAGTTTCTTTAATAGTTGTCATACAGAAGTACAGAATACTTTCATACAAAATGCTTCTTACTGTTACGCTCCAGAGACTGTGCTAGACAAGATAGTATCAAATAACATAGTATAGCATGTAATTTAGAAGAAGAAAATGAGGTCACAGTGTTCGGTATAGACATATGTACAATGTTCTGAGTTACCATATAATATACAATACTATGCAGTGTACTAATGTACAGTACTATATAGTGCAAAGCAGAAATGGGATGAGGTACAATTTAGGTACAATTTACAGTAAGGTGTACGAGTTGTAGTGCAATCCTTCATCAATAAATATAAAGTGTGGGGAGTGGGTGCTACAGTGTGTTTGTTTAAAGTGGGTGTGTGCTATAAAGTGTGTGGAGTGGGTGCTACAGTGTGTTTGTTTAAAGTGAGTGTGTGCGTGTGGATGTGTGTGCTATGTGCGTTTGGTGGTTGTTGTTGTTGTGTAGTGTTCATTGTTCGTTTAGCAGCCTGATGGCCTGGGGATAGAAGCTTCTTCTGAGTCTTTCTGTGCTCGCCTTGAGACTCCGGTATCGCTTGCCTGACCGCAGCAGTTCAAAGAGGCAGTTGTTCGGGTGACTGGAGTCTTTAATGATTCTCTTAGCCTTGCCCTTGCAACGCTTGTTGTAAATGTTCTGGAGGGTGGGGAGCCCCCCTCCAATTGTGCGTTCGGCTGAACGTGTCACAGGAGGTGATGTTGCCGGTCAAGATGCTCTCTATTGTACATGAGTAGAAGTTCTTAAGGATCTTCTGACTGACTTGGAACTTCCTTAGGCGCCTGAGGAAGTAGAGGCGTTGTCGTGCCTTCTTCACAACACTGTCAATGTGTGTGGTCCATGTCAAGTCCTCGGATATGTAGGCTCCGAGGTACTTAAAGCTGTTGACTCTCTCAACCGGTGCCCCGTCGATGCTGAGGGGGCTGTAGTCCTTGACCCCCGACCTCCTGAAGTCCACAATCATCTCCTTTGTTTTGCTGACGTTCAGGGAGAGGCTGTTTTCCTGGCACCATCCCGCCAGGACCTTGACCTCTTCCAGGTAGGCCCTCTCGTCGTTGGCAGAGATCAGGCCCACCACCACTGTGTCGTCAGCAAATTTGATGATTGTATTGCTACTCCGCTGAGCCACACAGTCGTGTGTGTACAGGGAGTAGAGGAGGGGACTCAGAACACAGCCCTGGGGGGCCCCTATGTTGAGGGTGATGGATGAGGAGGTGCAGTTGCCTGCTCTCACCACCTGGGGTCTGCCAGTCAGGAAGTCCAAGACCCACTGGCAGAGGTCATAGTTCAAGCCCAGGTCCCTGAGCTTGGCTATGAGTATGGAGGGGACTATGGTATTGAATGCCGAGCTGTAGTCGATGAATAGCATTCTCACATAGTTCCCCTGCCTCTTGTCCAGGTGTGATGCTGCTGTGTGCAGTACATGGGCTATGGCGTCCTCCGTGGACCTGTTGGGGCGGTATGCAAATTGCAGGGGGTCCATGTTGATGGGGAGGGAGGAGCAGATGTAGCCCTTTACTAGCTTCTCAAAGCACTTCATGGCTATGGAGGTGAGAGCTACAGGGCGGTAGTCGTTGAGGCAAGCAGGCTTGGATTTTTTGGGTACAGGGATAATAGTGGACTTCTTCAGGCAGGTGGGGATGACAGCCTGTTCTAAGGACAGGTTAAATATGTCAGTGAATACTGGGGCCAGTTGGTCGGCACAGACTTTTAGGACGCGGCCGGGGATGCCGTCCGGACCTGCTGCCTTCCTGATATTCACATTTTTTAAAGGTCCGCCTCACCTCATGCTCTGTTACCCTGAACACTGCGCCTCCATCAGCAGCCGACCCCCCCCCCCCCCCATTGCCGTGGCTTGTGAGCTGGTGTTGTTATTACCAGCATCAAACCTCGCATAGAAGGTATTGAGGTCATTTGCTAAGGAGATGTCACTGTTCAGTTTGAGGGAGGCGCCTTTGTAGTCCGTCATCGTTTTGAGCCCCTGCCACATAGCTCTAGAGTCAGCTTGTTCAAACTGGAGTTCAATTTTATCCCTGTAGCGCCGTTTGGCCTCTGACACTGTCCTCCTTACGTTGTATCGCGCCACCTTGTGGTCATTCATGTTGCCTGCCACTAGGCCGTCGTTGTATGCTTTGGTGCGCTCTCTCAGAGCTTCACGGACGGATTTGTCTACCCAGGGTTTTTGATTTGGGTAAACTCTCATTTTGGTAGTGGGGATTGTTTCTTCCACCAAAGTACAAACATAGTCCAGCACTGTCTCCGTGTAGACATTAATGTTATCTGTGTCGCGGAACACATTCCAGTCTGTGCAGTGAAACGCAGACTGGAGCGTCTCCTCTGACGTCAAATCCCATTTCTGCACCTCTCGCAAGACTACAGGAGTACTTTTGATTCTCTGTTTGTACATTGGTGAAAGAAAGATGGACGCGTGATCTGATTTACCAAAGCCACTATCAGAATGAGCCTTGTAGCCACCTTTAAATTGTGTGTAACAGTGATCTAGGATGTTACCGCCTCTGGTGTTGCAAGTCACATGCTGATAGAAGTCAGGTAATACCTTTCTCAGATTGGCGCTATTGAAATCACCCAGCACCAAAATGGCGGCGTTAACGTTCGCCGCTTGTATTCTATTTACCTCGTCGTGGAGTCTGGAGAGCGCGACGTTGTTGCTGGCTTGCGGTGGAATATACACTCCTACAAGGATGATCGCCGTTAACTCCCTCGGGAGGAAGAAAGGACGACACTTGATGGTTATATATTCCAGGTCTGGGCAGCAGTGGTTGGATAATTCCTTCACGTTAGTTGGATCGGTCCAATTGTTGTTAAACATGAAGGCAATACCTCCTCCACGTTGTTTACCGGACTCTGCTGTACGATCCTTGCGGTGGATAAAGAAGTGTTCAGCTGGTTGGATTGCGTGGTCTGGAACGTCCGACGTGAGCCACGTTTCGGTGAAGCAGAGAACGTTGCAGTCCCTAACGTCTCTTTGGTATTGAATCCTTGCTCGGATGTCGTCCAGTTTATTGTCAATTGATTGTACATTGGCTAGCAATATACTGGGCAATGGCGTTCGGTGGCGTCTGGATCTCAGCCTGTTACGGATTGGTTTAATCTAAACAATCTTTAATACAGTCAGGGTTTTGTAACCCCTCAGTTACAATTGGTCCTTCGAGCCGGAGGGTATCAGTAATAATAATCATATTAATAATAATATGGCCAGCGGCGGACACTCTCCAAACGGCTCTCCCACACTAGAGCGCCCTAGGCGCCAGCGTCAGCCCCCTCCACACTTGGAGGACTACGCTGTAGATCTACCTCCTAGTTTATCTAAAAGGACGTTAAGCACGGATAAAATTAGTAGCTTAAGTATTCCCAACCTTATCGACCTGTCAGCCCCACTGGTAGAGACCCAAGCTGGTTTAAGCGAAACTGACTTAGCTCACGGGGGGGGGACAAGCGGGACATGACTTGACTATGCCCAAAGACCACCGCGCCACCGAGATGGACCTCGGAGCGCCAGAAGATAAAGACCGCGCCTCCGAGATGGACCTCGGAGCGCAAGAGGATAAAGAACGCGCCCCCGAGATGGACCTCGGTGCGCACCAGAGAAAAGAGTACCGCGCCTCCGAGATGGACCTCGGAGCACGGGAGAAGATAAAATACAGCGCCCCCGAGATGGACCTCGGAGCGCGTAAAGAGAACAGGTCAACGCCAAGCCCTGTCAACTCCAGATCATCATCAGCGTCATCCCTAAGCGAGGCCGACCAGAGGCTAGCGCAAGTCCTGATCGCCACGCTGACAGCTTCAACCGAAAGAGACCGCCTCCAAGCGCAACGAGAGAGTGAACGCAACACCTCAGACTGGAAGAGAGTCGCCTCCAGGCTGACGCCACGATGACCATCAGACTGGAAGAGAGGCGCCTCCAGGCTCAAGAAACCATGGAGCGAGACCGCGCCAATGCACAGCGCGACGCCGCCAATGCACAGCGCGAGGCGGAACGAGACCGTCTGCAGGCGCAAATGATGGAGCAAGCGCTCCAGAGGGTGACTCCCCACTCCTCCATCCGGAGCTCCCGGAGATCATCACGACACGGGTTGAGGGCACCTTCCCCTCCCCGACCAATCTACACGGGACCCAGCCAATGGGAAGAACCTGCTTACGTCGCCGAGAAACTAACCAAGCGACTACAAAGCCTAGCGAAGGACGAGGGAGGACATAAAGCCCACACGCACGAACACATCTCAGACCAGGAAGAACAGTACAGCCCCGATCTCAGCCCCGACACGCTGCGTTACGAACCCCCAACCCGTCCCAGGGGTGAGTTTAAGCAACAGACAGCACCGAGGAGCAGTACCTGGGGGCCCGGCCTCTGGTTCCCACCCAGCACGAACCCACGACCCCACGTACGGGGAGGCTCGCCAAGGAGGCCTCTCCCCCTACGCGCATCAGTGTCACAGCCATCCATGGCATCCTACATTGGGACACCCACATTCCCAGACTTTACACGAGAAGACAGAGCGCAGTATACCGAACTGCGCATGTGTTTAGAGACCATTATGTCCGGAGTACAGGACGAGTCCTACAAATATGCCATCCTCCTTAAGCACCTCAAAGTAACCAGAGCGCACAACATAGCGCTGGCATACTCGAACTCACAGACTCCCTACTCTGATGCCCTGGTGGCCCTCGACGCGCGTTACGGACGTACATGGGACTATGTCATTCAGGAGATACGGGAGATTGAACGTCTCCCCCCAGCTAAAGACAATCGAGCCCTGGATGACCTATCCATTAAAGTACAATCCCTGGTAGGGATGCTCGGGTCACAACGAGAGAAGGGGATGTACGAGTTGTACGCCAACTCCAACGTGGAGCGGATATTAGAGAAGCTCCACCCATCCCGCCAAGAACGTTTTCGGCGGCAAAGAGATCACCGTGACTCCAACGGCCCAGAACAATCACTCCTAGACCTGGCTGACTTCCTAGCCAGAGAGGTCAGCAGCCTACGGATCGACACCTTCGCGTGGGGCGGCTCTAACACTAAAGAGGGACCGAGAAGGTTTAAAGACCACAGCAGGCCCATCACCGTGATGCACCAGGCCGAGTCGGTGCCGTGACAAAGGAGCCATAACCCCCCCCCCGCTAAGGGAAAATGGAAGATTGCATGCCAATATTGCGACACCGAACACTGGCTGTCACAATGCGACGCATTTAAGAAATTGACCGCCGAAGACGTGAGTCAGTGGATTAAAACGAACCGCCGCTGCTTCCGCTGCGCGCGCAGCCACATGGCAGCTGAGTGCCGCCTCAAGAAAAAGTGCGGCAAGTGTGACGGCGCCCACCTAGAAGCCCTACACGAGAGCAACAAACGGAGACCCGCCCCACAAAGCAGCTCGAGAGCAGAAGTACTCTACATAGACCCTGCGAAGAGCGGGAGCTCCCGAGTGCTCCTCAAGGTGGTGCGAGTGCTCCTCAGCTACGGGGACAAGGTACTCGACACCTACGCCGTCCTCGACGACGGGTCGGAGAAGACCCTCCTCCTCGCTTCCGCCGCGACCCAGTTGGGCCTGCGGGGTCCAGAGGAAACCATGACAATCCGTACCATTCGTCGAGACTTAAAGACAATAAAGGGTGAAAACGTCTCGTTCACCATAGCAGCAATCGAGCAGCCCGAGAAGCGGTACAGCATCAACAAGGCGTTCACAAGCCATGACATAGGTCTGTCACGCTATAACTACCCCATCCCACAGCTGAGGGAGAAGTACGCACACCTACGCCGACTGCCCATACCGCTCATCGACGGCGCCACACCGACCCTGCTCATAGGCTCCGACCACGCAGACCTCATCGTCCCAACGGACGCGGTCCACATCGGACCCAGAGGCTGCCCAGCCGCGGTTAAGACCCGACTGGGCTGGACGCTCCAAGGCCCCCTCTCCGGGCCTTCCAACCGACCAACGTCCACACGCTGCCTTTACACCAAGGTGAGCGACCAAGACACTACCCTCTTGCAGCACGTTGAGAGACTATGGACACTAGACTCGCTGCCATTCAAGAACGAACGTAAACTGGTTCGCTCCAAGGAGGACAAGTACGCCATAGTTCTTCTCGAGCAGAAGACTACGAGGGTCGAGGTCGACGGAGTGCTAAGATACGCGACTCCACTCTTGAGGCGGGAAGGGATGCCCACCCTGCACGCATCAAAGGAAGTGACACAACGCCATCTACAGAACACCGAGCGGCGTCTCGCCAAAGACCCCCCTCAAGCAACGATATATCGCGCCGAGATCGAAAAGCTGATCGCGGCTGGCCATATAAAGAAAATCGACGACCACGAGGCAGACCAGACGACCGAGTCCTGGTACGTGCCCCACCACAAGGTCACCCACAACGGAAAGAACCGCATCATATTCAACTGCAGTTATCAGATTGGACTACAGAACCTGAATAACCTGCTCCTGCCCGGCCCGACACTCGGCCCCTCCCTCCTCGGCGTACTGCTACGTTTCCGCCAGGACAAAGTGGCCATCAGCGGCGACATCAAGGGAATGTCCCTATAAGTGCGACTGATGGAGGAAGACAAGCCTCTGCTGAGGTTCCTGTGGAGAGAGAGGCTCGACGACGAACAACCCTCGATATACCAATGGGAGGTACTCCCATTCGGCACCACCTGCAGCCCGTGCTGCGCCACGTTCGCGCTACAGAAGCACGTGGCCGAAGACCCCGGAGCCGACGAGGAGGTCAGACACAGCGTTGAAAAGAGTTTCTACGTGGACAACTGCCTACAGAGCGTATCTACGCCAGAAGAAGCCGAGAGCATCCTACTGAAGCTACGAGCCTCACTGGCCAAAGGTGGATTCGACCTCAGGCAATGGGCCAGCAGTGACCCTCAAGTCCTCTGCAGCCTCCCCCCAGAGACAAAGGCAGCAAGCAGCGAGACCTGGATGGCGACCACCCCAGGTGAAGCGCAAGAAATGACATTGGGCCTCGTCTGGCGTTTCAAAACAGACTCGCTTCATTACAAACACACACCCCTGACCACGGATCAGGGAAGGTCCAAGACTCTACCGACCACTCGGCGGAGTGTGTACCGAACACTCGCCAGCCAGTACGACCCAATGGGGTGTATCCTACCTTACACCACTCGGGCGAAGATGCTGGTGAGAGAACTGTGGGACAAGGAGCAGGGCTGGGACGACCCCATACCCGAGCACCTGGCTTCCACCTGGAGAGAATGGGAGGGAGAACTCGACTCACTCCGAGAGGTGACCATCCAACGGAGTTACTTCCCCCCTACAGTGCGGCTGGAGACGTGTCAGATAGACCTGCACATCTTCAGCGACGCCTCTGAAGTGGCGTACAGATCGGTGGCTTACCTGAGAGCCCGAGAAGAGGGAGGAGAAGTACATGTAGCCTTCGTCCTGGCCCGCTCGAGGATAGCTCCCCGCAAGCAGCAGTCGATCCCGCGACTAGAGCTCTGCGCAGCTCTGGTAGGCGCGCAACTCGCAACGATGATACAAAGTGAACTCACCATACCGGTGCGTGAGACCATCCTGTGGTCAGACTCTATGACTGTGCTCACCTGGATCCAGTCCGACTCCTGTCGGTACAAGATCTTCGTCAGAGTCCGAGTCACCGAGATCCAAGACCTGGTAGGAGCAGCATGTTGGAGATACGTTGACACCAAGCAGAACCCAGCGGATGTCATCACACAGGGGATGTCCTTAGACGACCTCACACGTCCTAACCCTTACAGTGACGGTCCTGAGTTCCTCAAGCTCCCGGAGGAGAAGTGGCCTACCCCCACACCACGGGAGGCGAGAGATCAAGAAGTCTATGTTCTGCGGGCTGACGCACGCCCCGGCTCCAACGGACCCGAACCTAGACGACTGTTTAACTCTTGAGAGTGCTCAGAAAAGGACATTCTTATGGCACCACCCGGAGACTCCCCCCACCACAGACCTCGACGCATCGAACTACAAAGAAGCCGAACTTCTTCTGCTAAGGAGAGCCCAAAAAGACTAATTCCCAGAAGAACTAGACTGCCTGACAGGGAAAAGGCCAGTCCCCTCAGACAGTCGACTCCTCACCTTGGCCCCAGAGCTCGGGGTGGGTGGTCGATTGAGACGGGCCCCGGACGTGACCGAAGATGCTAAGCATCCCATCATCCTCAACAGCCGACACAAGATAACCGAGCTGATCATCCAGAAGTACGACGAGGTGGTGCACCACGCGGGGGCCGAGAGAGTCTTCGCTGAGATCCGACGACGCTTCTGGATACTCCAAGGGAGAGAAGCTGTACGTCGCTTCCAACGGACTTGCTCAACCTGTCGCAAGTGGAGGGCACAGCCTAGTATCCCGATGATGGCCGACCTGCCTCCCTGCCGCCTCGGCGAGCGGGCCTTCCACTCCACGGGCGTGGACTGCTTCGGCCCATTCAACGTCAAGAAAGGAAGAGGGACAGAGAAGAGGTGGGGCATCGTGTACAAGTGCATGACCACCCGAGCTGTTCACATTGAAATCCTCCAGACCATGAGTACGGACTCATTCCTCATGTCCTTCCGGAGATTCCAAGCCCGGAGAGGAACCCCATCAGTGCTGTTGTCCGACCAAGGGACAAACTTCAGAGGAGGAGACACAGAACTGAGAGAGAGCTTCCTGGCTATGGGTGAAGAACTCAAGACCCGCCTCGCTCCTGCTCAGATCACATTCCAGTTCAACCCCCCGAACGCCCCTCATTTCGGGGGAACCTGGGAGAGAGAGGTCCGTTCCATAAAGACTGCTATGTACACCGTACTTGGGGCCCAGACCGTGGTTGAGGAAGTCCTGATGACAGTCCTCACAGAGATCGAGGGCGTCTTGAACTCTAAGCCCCTCGGTTACGTCTCAAGCGACGTAGCAGACATCGACCCCGTCACCCCAAACTACCTCTTGATGGGGCGGCTGGACCCTGCCCTTCCTCAGGCGGTGTACAGACAAGACGAGATGAACGGCCGGAGAATGTGGAGACACAGCCAAGTACTGGCCGACCAGTTTTGGACCCGCTTCCTCCTACACTATCTACCATCCCTCCAAGCCCGTCAGAAGTGGGTAAAAGACAGGGACAACCTGAAGGTGGATACCGTCGTAATGATAATAGACCAGTCACTACCCCGAGCTACGTGGCCGGCCGGCCGTGTGAGCAGAGTGATTACTGGTTCCGATGGGAAGGTCAGAGCGGCAGAAGTCATCGTCCAAGGGCGGACTTACACCCGACCTGTAGCTAAGTTGATAGAGCTGCCGGAGATCCCTGACTCCCCTGACGACGACCATGACCCACTGACTTTGTAGATTGTTCCAACTCCTCATAACACAGTATGGAGAAGTTGACTGGACACTAATATTAATCTGTGCCCCTTTATTTACTAATTAGGTGCGGACTAATTAGGAAGCGGCTGTTCTGAAGGGCCAGATTAACACTGAGAATCTACGTTTATTATTTTATATAACTTGTATATTATTTATATATATAAGCTATATACCTTTAAGCCTCCGTTTGAATCATAGCATTATTCGCTTTCCTCATTGGACACCGCCCTTGGCATTGACAGTCAACAGTCGCGCCCCCAGTCGCGCCTCCCAGACAAGTTCAAAGACGAGTCCGGACAAGTTGAGACATGCCCTTGGCCAGCGCATTGATTCCGGACAAGAGATTCGGTTGCGCTCTAGAAATCACTCTGAGTATATATTGTGAAAGGCGCAAGCAGCAGCAGTGCGAAACCTAAACATGTGAAGTGCGAAGTGAACCCAGTAACTAGTGTGAACCTTAGCAAGTGTGTGTGGACTTAACGTAATTAGTATCAGAACACGAGGTGAACCTAACAGCAGAACGATTGGACATGTGAGCAGTGGAACCTACCGGCGGTGTATCGTTACGGATAGCTAGTAGCTCCTTAGATACGACCTTGATATTGTAGAACCATTGTTGGTGTATTATAGTGAATTGTGTAAGCGTAGTACAGTGGAGAAGAGCATCGTTAATACCATTGGCGTTTGGATTTAACTACACCTGAAGATCTGCATCGAGCTAGCTTCAAGGACGAAGCTAGCTAGCTATCATCACTGCCGTCGGGCATTGGATTAAGAGCTATTACCCTGCTATCGAGCACTTGGATTACAAAGATTGGATCCGTACGAGACCCCTTTTCTTCAGTGACCAGCAGGAGTATCCGACTATTCTTCAATTCCTCTGGAGCTTACCACTCCGTGGGGGAAATCACCAGTCTCCAGCTATACCCCTCGTTTGCCCTGTATCGCCATCTCACTCCATGCAGCGTTCCGGTCAAGTATTATTAACCTAGGAATTATTCATTCCCACTGATTTTGATACTCATGATTTTGACATTCTACTATCATTCGCCATAAAAGAGCAACGTACTAATTTTCAGTTGTATATTTGATATTGCTAATAAAATACTGTAAACGTTATATCTTTGTCCCTGTGCCGTCTATTGAGTGTCTGCCATATTTAACTGTACTGTCTGGCAAGTAATAATAATATTTAGTAGTGGTTTAATCTAAACAATCTTTAATACAGTCAGGGTTTTGTAACCCCTCAGTTACACCTACAAAACAACCAAAACATTTTAATTCTCTCTTAAATTGGAGGAGATAGTGAATTGGTATTCCCGGTAACTTAGGTCAACTTTAGAGGTCCGCCATCCCTCATTACATGATGTTTTTTTTTTAAATGTGAATTATTTGGCATCTATAACAATCATTCTTGACATGAGAAAAGATTTTAATGTTGTTCGTATAACGTCCTGGGTTATATGGCTTAGAAATGGGGCAGGTTACCGGGAATACATGCGTTACCCATATATATATAGAGAGAGAGAGAGAGAGAGAGAGAGAGAGAGAGAGAGAGAGAGAAAACTATCTGACACATTGGAAAGAATCAACCCAAAACCAGAGCAAATTGAAATGCTATTTGGCCCTAAACAGAGAGTACACAGTGGCAGAATACCTGAGCACTGTGACTGACCCAAAACTAAGAAGATCCTTGACTAGGTACAGACTCAGCGAGCACAGCCTAGCCATCGAGAAAGGCCGCCATAGGCAGACCTGGCTCCCAACAGAAGACAGACTCTATTGGAACTATCCCTTTATCATACTATCAATGAAAAAACGTTCTCCACATGTACGCACCTACTCACCTCATTTCATAATAAACACATATCACCGCGGCGCACAGCAAGTTTCAATTTCAGTTCCTGGCATTTTTAACCAGTGGAGAAAGGTAAGATATTTCCCTATCGTTTTTCTTATATGAATTATTCTACTTTAATAAAACATACCTGGTGATCAACTACAGTTTGCTGTAAACATTACGATATGTGTGTAGTGTTATGATAACGACGGCAGCAGCGGGAGCCGGGAGGAAGGCGTGCAGCAGTGGATTTGCGAATAGCATGCAGCTGCAGAGCCGCAGAGCCAGTGGCTCTTTCAGGTCTGGTCACAGGCCCGTCAAACAGCGCCCCCCCACCCTTGCGCCGTTCTGACCCCCATCGTCTCTAAGCATTTTGTGTGTCAATTTGTTGACACATGTGTCAATTTGTTGACACATGTGTCAATTTGTTGACACAATTGTCAATTCTTAAAGCTGAGGATGAGTGGCACCTTTGTCTCAATTCTTATTCAATTCAATTCGCTCTGCGGCTCTGCAGCTACATATGCTTCTAGCGAAATCCAGCCCCGCTGTTTGCAATGGGAGCAGGAGTCTCGACTCTGGACTTATTTTATTTGGAATATAATGACTTTATACGCAAAAGTAGCCTAGTTTTAAGTTAAAATATTATAAATCTACATGCCTTGAGGATGTCATTCTTTATATAGCCTGCCTATCAGGCAAAAAAAATTATTCTAACAGAAACACTGATACCGTGATATATACCGTTACCGTCTATGCTTCAAATTATACCGTGATATAAATTTTAGACCATACCGTCCACCCCTAATTTGTATTAAAAACAATAAATAGTTTTTCATTTAAATGTCTGGAAGAGCTCAATAAATATTTTTTTAATTATATTTTCATTACCTTTTTTGAGTTGATCTAAATGTTACTGATTGTGTTAAATGGGCTTATGATATCATCTCATATCGATTGCAGGCACCTGCATTGTATCATATCATGGCAGATATCGGCAAATATCGTATCGTTGTCCAAAGAATCGATATCGGAGAAATAACATCAGAATATGGGGATTGAAAGAAGGAGTCGAAGGGGAATCGGTGACCCATTATGTAGAAAAGCTTATCAAGGAGCAATTGAAGGAGACGGGACTGGAAAAAATGGAGATTCAGAGGGCCCACAGGGCGCTGGCTCCGAGACCGAAACCGGACAGACCTCCGAGAGCGGTGATTATTAACTTTCTGAGATTTGAGATTAAGGAATTGATACTCAGAACCGCGTGGACCAAGAAGATTGAAGTCGAAGGGAAAAGACTATCGTTTGATCACGATTACTCGACAGCGGTAGCAATAACACGCAGGTCCTACGCGGGACTGAAGAAATGAATGACCTCGCTAAGGATTCACTGGGAGGAAGGGACGGTGACGTATGCAACGGCACGAGAAGCGGCGCAGGAGATGAGACGACGGGGGATGCAGATGACGGAGGATGGAGAAGGAAGGAGACAGGAAGGCCAGACGCGGAGCCTGCAGCAGAGATTGGAGGGGGCACGCAGATGGACCAGAGCAGGAGACCGAAACCAGGGAGAGGAGGGAGGAGAGAGGAGAAGGCCGAGGTGAAACGTGACAGAACGAGGACGGAGACGGATGAGGTGGCCAGAGACGGAGAAGGAGGGGAGAGGAGGCGGGAGGAGACGAACGGATGAGTACACGCACAAGAGATTGAAAAAACTATCCAAATAGAGACAAAATATAGAAACTGAAATAACATATGCATAAACACACATTCCCAGGTAGAGGCAGGATATAGAAATGAACATAACATATACATGGACACATAATACACAAGCTGATGGAGGAAATAAATGGAAATATAACTAGGTTTGATAGGCGAGACACAGAACATACTGAAACAAATACATAGACACACGCTGTGAGTAACACAGTTGGGAGGGATTAAGGGGATAAATGGACATCACATAGAAAATAGAGGGGAGGAAAAGAAAGTAAAAAGGGGTACACAGGAGACACCGCACACGGGTATGGGAGGAAGGAGGGACATTGAAACATATGAGTCACATTGAGAGGGACCAGGAAAAGAGGGTCTTTGGTCAGAAGGAAGGACAGAGCGCTTTTGACCAGGAGCTCGACAGCAAAAAAAAACAGTAAGAAAGCTGGACAAATATGACGAACGATTGGGGGTAAGGGTTTCAAACCCCCAAGCCGTCAGGAGGGGGCCTCTCACTAGGAGAGCAATTACCCCTCACCCACCAGCAGGGGACAGGGGGGGACACAGGGACCCCCGAACGCCTTGGGAGCACTTTATGTAAAGTTTATGTTTTTTATTTATGTTAATCATTATATGTATTCGGTGAAGAGAGCGGAGGCTCCAACCGGAGGGGGGAATGAGTGTGACATGGGGGGGACTGACAGACGAAAGAAGAAGAAAGATGACAATGGTTAAAGGTATAAAAATGATGTCGTTAAATGTTAATGGAATGAATAATAAGATAAAGAGGGGCAAAGTGATGTTGAAGTGTAAAAAAAAGTGAGATGGAAGTGATTTTTCTGCAGGAGACACATTTGGTAGCACAGGATCATGAGAAACTGAAGAGATTTGGATATGAAAATGCATACTATAGTTCCTTTAAACAAAACCCGAGGAGAGGAGTAATCACGTTAATCAAAAACACAAATTTGAATTGATCAAGGAAGTAAGAGACAAGGAGGGAAGGTTTGTTCTGGTGAAGGGGAAAATGGAGGGCCAAATGGTTACGTTAGTGAATGTTTATGCACCCCCAGAGAGTGAGAGGGATTTATATGAGACCATTTTTGATATGATAGTGATGGAACTAGAAGGGATATTGATATGCACGGGAGATTTTAACGTAGTACTGAATCACGACCTAGACACCACGAGTACTAGAAAAGGACGAGCACCCATCAGTAGATATATTAATATTCAGATGACGGAAATGGGAATTACAGACGTTTGGAGGGGGATGCACGCCATGGACAGGGAATACACACATTACTCACACCCACACGTGACATATGCGAGAATAGACTACTTTTTGATGACGACGGGGGACAGTTACAGGGCACGGGAGAGCAGTATAGGAGTGGCGGACATATCGGATCACAGTGCCATATATCTGACAGTAGATCTAGAAGGGAGACGGAGGAACACGATTTGGAGACTAAATGTAGGAATATTAAATAACAAGGGGGTGGTGAGTCAGATCAAGGAGGAGATAGCCAGATATAAGGAAGAAAATGACAACGGGGCGGTAGACCCGAAAATTCTATGGGACACACTGAAGGTGGTGATAAGGGGGAAATTGATGGAAAAAACAGCAATGCTGAAGAAGGCCAGAACGGAGACATATCACAATCTGATAGGGAAGCTGAAGAAGCTAGAGGGGAGACACCAGATATCAAAAGAACAGGAAACGCTCGGAGAAATCAAAGAAGTAAAGGCCAGGATAAATAGGGAATTATTGACGGAAATAGAAAAGAAAGCGAGGTTCATGAAACAAACGTACTATGAAGTCGGACCAAAAGCGACCAGACTTTTGGCTAGGAGAATTAGGACGCAACAGAAGTTGAACACGATACACACAATAAGGGATACAAAGACTAATGAAATATTGAGGGACCCAGCTGAAATAGAGAGGACATTTAGAGAATACTATGAGAAATTATACACACAGCCAAAAGCAGCGGGAGAAGAGGAAATAGAAACATATCTGGAGAAGCTAGAGTTACCATCGATAGGGAAAGAACAGAATGAAGAATTAAATAAAATTATTACGGAACAAGAACTGGAAGAGGCAATTAGTAGAGCTAAAAACAACAAGTCTCCGGGGAGCGACGGATTCCCATCAGAATTCTACAAGACATTTAGAACTGAATTAGCACCCATGTTAGGGGCGGCGTTCAGACACACGATGGAAGAGGGCAAAATGCCCCCCCTCGTGGAAGGAAGCCATAATCACCACGATACCGAAGGAAGGGAAGGATAGGGAATTATGTAGTAGTTTCAGACCTGTGTCCATACTTAACGTGGATTACAAGATGTATACATCGATAATATCAAAGAGATTTGAGACGTTTATGCCAGACATTATAGATGAAGATCAAACTGGATTTATTAAAGGGAGACAGACACAGGACAACGTGAGAAAGACATTACACATAGTGGAGGAGATACAAAAACAAGGGGGTAGCGCGGTACTGATTAGCCTAGATGCAGAAAAAGCATTCGACAGTGTGAGCTGGACATTTTTATATAAAACATTGATGAGGTTCGGACTGAACGGGAGGGCGATGAAGATGATCAAGGCGCTATATCAAGAACCGACAGCGAGGGTTAAGGTGAATGGCAGCTTGACGGATAGAATCAGATTAGAGAGGGCTACCAGACAGGGATGTTGTCTCTCACCGACGCTCTTCGCCGTTTTCATAGAACCACTGGCACAACTGATCAGACAGACCGAGGACATTAAGGGAGTAAGGATAAAGGGAACGGAATATAAACTAGGCCTATTTGCAGACGACGTGATAGTATACATGAGGCAACCAGACAAGAGCTTCCCGGCACTGATGGATCTACTGAAGGAATATGGCCACTACTCAGGATACAAACTAAACGTGACAAAGACACAGACCTTAGCATGGAACTACACCCCAACGACGGAAATTAGAGAACAGTACGGGATAAGATGGGACATGGACAAGATTAAATACTTAGGGGTGAACATCACGAGAGGGGTGGAGAAATTGTTTGAGGCGAACTATACACAGATAAATCAGAACATCAAGAGAGACTTAGAGAGATGGACAGTAATGCCCTTGGACTTCAATTCAAGAATAGAGGTCATTAAAATGAACATACTATCAAGGTTACTGTACCTATTCCAGTCACTACCGATACAAATACCACAGAATCAATTCAGGGAGTGGGACAGACTGATATCGAGGTTCATATGGGCGGGGAGAAGACCACGGGTCAGATATAAAACACTACAACTACCAAAGGAAGAGGGAGGGATGGCAGTACCCAGCCTACAAGATTATTACTATGCAGCACAACTGAGAGCAGTGACGTGCTGGTGTAACGACAGATATGAGGCAAGATGGAAAGACATTGAAAAAGAAGGGGAGGGATACAAGGTACAAGCTCTGGTGGGAGATAGGGAACTATTTAAAGAGAAAGAGGGACTATTAGATCCAATCACCAAATGCACCTTGAACATATGGAACAGAGTAGTAAAAACACACAAATTGGAGAAGCAGTCAGGGGTCCTGAGATGGGTAGCACATGACAAGAGATTCAAACCAGGGAGGTTAGACCATGGATTCAGAAGGTGGGAGAGGGGGGGGGCAACAGCGATATGCAAAATGATAGAGAAGGGGGAGATGCAAACACTACAAAAATTAAAGGAGAAATTTGGACTAGAAAACAAGGACCACTTCAGATATCTACAGATTAGAGATTACTATAATAGAGAAATAAGAGGGGACAAGGAAGAAGAACAGAATGGAATAATTAGGATGATAGTAAGGGCATACGAAGGAGGGAAAGGAAGGGTAATATCAGCACTGTACCGGGCTATAATGACCAGCAAGGGACACACAACCGATTATATAAGGGAGAAATGGGAGAGAGAACTAGAGGTAGGAATAACAGGGAAGGAATGGGGGAACATATGCGAGGTGCAACATTCAACAACAGGATCGAGGATATGGAAAGAATTTGGATGGAAAAACATAATCAGATTCTTTATAACCCCAGAGCTGAAGGGAAAATATGCACCAACACAAAGAGCATGCTGGAGGATGTGTGGGAAGGAGGGGGCAAATCACACGCACATATTCTGGGGATGTCAGAAGCTGAAGGGGTATTGGGAGGAGATAGGGGAAGCAATGATCAGAATATTAGGATACGGGTTACCACAAATAGGACTGGTGCTTTACTTAGGAGACCTGACACACGAGGGAATACAAGGGGGGGACAAATATTTAATAAAGATAATGTTGATAGCGGCCAGAAAAGCAATAACGAGACTGTGGTACAAGGAAGACCCACCGACAATAGCACAATGGGTAGGAATAGTGGAAGAAATACAGGATATGGAGAGGATAACACACATGCTGAGGTTACAGGAAGAGAAATTTGGGGAAAGATGGGGAAAGTGGGAGGATTATAAAGGGAACGAAAACGACATCACAGAGGAAGAACCAAATGCAACACAAGAGGGCGAAGGGTAAAGGAGGAAAGAAGTTCAAGGAGGGTCTCTGAACCCATGTCACACAACTATGCTTTAGTTAGCATTTTCTATTTTTTTGGGGGTATTACAATTGCTTTATGTTTTTATACTTTATTATTTATGTCTGTTTAACGGTGTGATATTAATATTCAGGGAGGATGTGGTTTGTGTATGGGTGAATCAAAAGGCAAAGTGAAAGTTAATAAACAAAAAGAAAAAAAAAGAAAAAAAAGAAAGGACGAAGGATAAGGGAAGAAAGAAGCTCAATTTTATTTTATTTATCATCTTTGAGTAGGAATTACTTGTTTATGCCTGTTTAAGGGAGATGCACAATCAGCCTTTGTATTAAGTACCTGGAAAACAACTGTAGGGGAACCAGACAACTAACCATGATACCCATGTAAATATTTATGTGCACTGTTTTTTCTTTTTGTTTTTATTGTGATGTTAGTTTCTTTTTATTAATTTTTTTGTAAGTGCTGTTTGTCTAAAACTGTTAATAAAAATTTAAGTTTAAAAAAAAAAAAAAGAATTGGCAGTCGACTATGGCTCCTTTCGATCGATTAGTCGACTATTTGACTAATAGGGGTCAGCCCTAGTGTGGATATATGAAACGCTGTTGAAAGTGCCGTGCAGCAATATGGGGGTTTTGATAAACTGTCGGCTGTTGTTACCGATGGAGCACCGGCAATGAAAGGAAAACGCACAGGATTCGCCGGGCTTCTAAGGCAGAGTGGCGTTGAGTGTCCAATGCTGCACTGCATTATACATCAGGTAAGTTCGCTAACATAATTTCCATCTATTGTGGGTCACTATAATGACCAATGCGAGTCGAGTGTAGTCAAATTATATGCAAGAGTCGTTAAATCGTTTTTTTTTTTTTTTTTATCTTCTGTGCCAAGAAGCTTGACTACTACAGCCATGTTATGGATTTGGTTACCAAGGTTACCAATCTAATTCGTGGAGGCAACAGGTCACTAAACCATAGAAAGTTTGTCTCCTTTTTGGAAGAGATGGACACTGATTATGGCGACTTGCAGCTACACACAGAAATCCGATGGCTGAGCCGTCGGAAAGTACAGGAGCGACATTGAAACACTGCAAATGCATTTTCAATGATCAGTTTGAAGATTTCAACGACATGCAGTCACGGATAGCACTGTTTGCCGGCCCCCTCACCGCTACGGTGTCAGAGCAGCCCCCACCGTTGCAGCTTGAACTGTGCGAGCTACAGTCAGATCCTTTTTTTCAAGCAAAGAGAAATGAGAGGGGAATTTCGTTTTGGAAACTGCTACCTGAGCCCCGCTTCCCACTCAGGGACTTTGCCCTCTCTATGGCCAGTATGTTTGGGAGCACATACATATGTGAGAGCAATTTCTCAAACATGAAGCACATCAAGTCAAAGGAGAGAAACAGGCTGTCGGATGAAACATTACCGTACTTTTCGGACTATAAGCCGCACCTTTTTTCCCCATTTTTCGACCCTGCGGCTTATATAACGGTGCGGCTTATTATGTGACTCGACGTGACCAAACCCGAAAATGTAAAAATCTAAATATTGCTTTTTTGACTGCATTGAAATGTTATTTATCTGTTCCCTTATTTGCTAAACTTAATACAACTTGTAAATGAGTTAATTCTTGTTATTTGTCTGACAGTATTGTGTCCCAATGCTAATTACATATGGTAATTCAAAATTAAAACACCTGCGGCTTATAGTCCAGTGCGGCTTATATATGTACACATCATTCAATTTAGCTGCTGCGGCTTATATTCAGGTGCGGCTTATAGTGCGAAAAGTACGGTATTTCATCTGATGCAGATTGCATGCACAAACATTGAAGTTGACATTCTTGCTATTGTGCGCCAAATGGAGAGACCACAAGTGTCTCATTAAAGACAGGGGGGAGGAGGAGATGATGAAGAGGTGTAGAGGGGGGGAAGGAGATGATGAAGAGGTGTAGAGAGGGGGGAAGAGATGTAGAGAGGGGGGGGGGGAGATGATGGAGAGGTGTAGAGAGGGGACCATTATTATTATTATTATTATTATTATTATTATTATTATTATTATTATTATTATTATTATTATTATTAGTGTGGGTGACCTGGCGAAGCCAGGTTGCCACCCACACTGTTGTTCTTGTTACTCTTTTTATTTCTTTATTCTTTATTCCACCGATTTTGCCAACACCACTCGTGCCAGAGCGTTCGCGCCCCATACACGTGAAAGGTATCAAAGCGACCGGCCTGCCTATGGCAACAGCGGTATTCGAACTCGTAAAGTTTCACCGCACCGTCTGGCTACGAATCGACTTTAAAAACGGTAAAATTTCGGAAATGCATTGCAATTTAGAGTGCGAGATCCACCGAATTTTCCAAACACCACTCGTGCCAGAGCGTTCGCGCCCCATACACGTGAAAGGTATCAAAACGAGCGGCTTGCCTATGGCAACAGCGGTCTTCGAACTCGTAAAGTTTCACCGCACCGTCTGGCTATGTATACACTTTTATCCTGCTACTAAACAAAACATTCCTGAGTGCTTCATATCCATAACATGCATTCAGTGTTATAATGTTTTGTTTAGTAGCAGGATAAAAGTTTATACATTTAACAAAATCATTTATTATTGCACTTTTGATTTACTGTTGTAGTGAAATGCAGCAGGAATGCTGCTTTGTGTTTGTTGAGCAGTGGGCTTTAAGTTCATACATTTATTTTATTAGAAGCCTTAATTATAATTGATCATTTTTGTATATATTTGGGGTTACACAGCAATACTTTTAAATTCAGCTGTTTATAAATTCATAAAGTTGAAATTGCATTACTAAATGCATTTGAAATGGAATAAAAACAAAGTTACAACAAATTATAATTGTTTATATACCTTGTGACTATTAGGGCTATTTGAGTGATGGGGTACTTCTGGCGGGACTGCCGATAAACAATGCGGCCCCCCAGATTGATTGTGGACATTTTGTGGCCCTCACCATATACAAAGTTGCCCACCCCTGGTGTAGACTGTAATGTTGAAGGGAATACAGATGGTATGTAGTCTGGGCAGGGCCGGACTGGGGAAATAATTCATACCGGGAGATATAGCGCGAAATATAGCCCCAATCAGGCCACTTTTTAAGCGGGGGGTCTGGGGGTCCCCCACCAGGATTTTTTTTGTTACAAAGACTTAATTTCCTGCATTCTGGTGAATTTTAGTGCATGTGAATCACAAACTAATGAGCCAACAATTGCTTAGTACAATGTACTGTTATGAACCTCAAATAAAACTGTTGTGGCACTAGCAATGCTCCACCTTCAAAAAGAAAAAAGCAAGAGCACAACATATTTTTCTATTTACTATTATAATACAGTTAACCACTCTCTCCTGTAAGGGCCTTTCTTTTTCTTTGTTTTATCCCTCTCTCCTCCACCCTTTCTCTTTCTTCCACTGTCCATCTTGACATCAACGTTAATTGACTTTCGCTCTCTGATCACTCCCGAGTCCCTCACTACCTGGCTCATTGCCTGGCTGTTATTCTGCATCTGAGTGCCGTCTGCCATTCCATTCGCCGCCTCCGCTGTCAATCAGTTGTATCGCCTGGTCCCGCCTCCACCAATCACAAGCGGCAGCACGGCTCCATTGTGTGTGTGTGTCCGCGTGAGGGAGAGAGTCAGATAGTTCTCCAACTCTGTCGCAGACAGTGAAATCCTGGTTGTTCCCCACCCACCTAGGTTATCTAAGGTCGCTTTCACATATAGTTTTGGTGGACTCGGTGCGGTTCTGGGGGTGAAGTTGCAACATTGTTGCATTCTTCATTTGGTTCGCCTGCGTTCACATAGAAATCTGTGAGGCGGACCGAGACCTTCTGAACAATGTCACGCGGTCGAAAAGGGCGCTCGGCTATTGGACAGTGGAAATGTGTGTGTGGCGCGAGCCCGTGTGTGCGCGCGCGCGCGCGCGTGCGTGTGTGTGTGTGTGTGTGGACTGTCTGCGAGCCCTCCAGATCAGCGGAGCGAGTTTTGACATGGCATTGATCCATTGTTCTATTGAAGCACATTACCACCATCCTCTCGCTAAACAACTTGTAGACCACAGTGTTTTTATGAGAGCCCACAAGTAGCTGTTTTATTAATAATATAATAAGCCGCGTTTTTTCTTCCTTCTTCCCAAGATGCACAGATATATAGATAGATAGATAGATAGATAGATAGATAGATAGATAGATAGATAGATAGATAGATAGATAGATAGATAGATAGATAGATAGATAGATAGATAGATAGATAGATAGATAGAGATAGATAGAGATAGATAGAGATAGATAGAGATAGATAGATAGAGAGATAGATGCAGTGTGCTTGTTTTGCAGTGAATGAATGCTGCGAGCAGTGGTAATAATAATCACTTCCTATATTTGGTTCGCGTTTGGTCCGCTGAAGCCGAACCGAGACCTACGTTTTCAGCCGGACCAGAGTTCGCCTGTTTGGTCCGCGAACCGAGTTCGACACGCATTCACACAAACCCGAAAAACCGGACTATCGAATTCTGGTCAGAAAGTCCGGACCAAACAGCCCCTGTGTGAAAGCGACCTAACTATCGCGCCGCGCCGCCGCCACAACTAGAAACAATGGCCTGGCAAAATTTTTTTTTTTAATAATAATTTTTTTTTTTCTTTTTTTTCTTTTAATCTGTGCAGGCCAGGCCACCGGGAAAACTCCCGGTGCTCCCGATGGCCAGTCCGGGCCTGAGTCTGGGTGTGTTTGGTAATTGACCTTTGCTCCTGAATGAATGAATGAATGAATGAATGAATGAATGAATGAATACGTTATTAACAGATTGCAGAATGGGTACAATACAGTACGGCTCAATACACACAATTGTTAAGGGGATGCAGACCAGAGAAAGACGTTTGTCTTGTTTACATCAGGGTCCCCCATTTTCAATTCATAGTGACATTTATGACATACACAACATACATGACATCATGACATTTATGGCATAGGGACATACATGACATACAGGTATATAGTACTGTTACATTTGTGACATAATATGATATGCAAATATACAGTACTGTTACCCATAGATCCTGACAGAGAGTATATACATATGACATGTATATTACAAGCAATACGACTATTCAATAACAAGTCCTTAGAGCAAGGACAACACTGAATGTGATTGATAAATAGTATACTAGTAACATATAAAAATGAAAAAGGCATGTAGGCTACACTGAGAATGGACTATTATGGGGAAGTAGCTAGCAGTCTCTTAGAGCAAGGACAACAACACTGAATGTGATTGATAAATAGTATACTAGTAACATATAAAAATGAAAAAAGGCATGTAGGCTACACTGAGAATGGACTATTATGGGGAAGTAGCTAGAGACTGCTAGCTAATCAATCAATCAGCTAGCAGCTAACATCTGCTGTTAACAGCCTCACAGCCAATACAACTTAATTTACTATATAAATATTTGTTCCTTATTCTCACCTGTTATGAAATGGGTAGAGCAGACATACGTAGAATTTGACTTGGGGGACCAGGGTCTGCTTTGGTCGACTCTCCCGTCTGCATCTACGTGTGTCCTCTTGATACTGTAGCTGCCAGCCACTTTTCCCTCCGTGATTCCTCGACGGGTATTATATAAAACTTCAGATTTGGGTATTTTTTTTGTCATTAGTACAATGCGTAACACAGCAGCTCTTTGGCATTGTGAAGGACTGAAGAAAATTCCGCTTGAAAGTCTTTAAATTGCCGCTTTAACAATCCGTTTCTCCACTAAATGAAGCGTACACAATGTACTGTACCAGACTGAACAGGTTCTCCCCACGCTGAAGTTGCGTAGCAACAACAGACAAGAAGTTGACTTCGAGAATAACTCATGTAGAAATACCCATATGCCCTACTTTGTTTACTTGTTTATTGCACAATGTCGCTCTATTCTCCACTTGCACAACATGAAAGTAGGCACTTCCGGCTGACTTCCGGTTGCCAATGGTACTTCCTGTCCCATCCAAATACATTGGTTTTAGCTACTTTTCTCCCCTTATTTAAACAACTTTGTCGTCACAGAGAGGCAATGACACGTTTGTATTATTATAGTATAGAATGTATCTAATAAGCAAACGTTTGTCAGCAGGGTTTTTGGGCTGTATTTCATGTAAAAACGTTCACTGTTAGTTTACTTGCTCACGCTAATTAAGGCTAATGGTGGCTAACAGAAGCTAGCGCAAGAAACGACGCCACAAAGTATTGTTTATAGTGCATTTCTTGCCACCTTATAGCATTTGTACATTTGTATGACAGTCTATAATGCTCCCGTGAGGTTTTTCCGGACGTTTTGGTAATGATTTTCACTATAAAATCATATTTCTAAATGACAGGAAGTTGATAAACTGTCCGGAATAGCTTTGAGCTAACGATCTTTGCCGATGCATTGCAAGAAACGACGCCGCAAAGTATTGTTTATAGTGCATTTCTTGCCACCTTATAGCATTTGTACATTTGTATGACAGTCTATAATGCTCCCGTGAGGTTTTTCCGGACGTTTTGTTAATGATTTTCACTATAAAATCATATTTCTAAATGACAGGAAGTTGATGAAAACTGTCCGGAATAGCTTTGAGCTAACGATCTTTGCCGATGCATTGCAAGAAACGACGCCGCAAAGTATAGTTTATAGTGCATTTCTTGCCACCTTATAGCATTTGTACATTTGTATGACAGTCTATAATGCTCCCGTGAGGTTTTTCCGGACGTTTTGGTAATGATTTTCACTATAAAATCATATTTCTAAATGACAGGAAGTTGATGAAAACTGTCCGGAATAGCTTTGAGCTAACGATCTTTGCCGATGCATTGCAAGAAACGACGCCGCAAAGTATAGTTTATAGTGCATTTCTTGCCACCTTATAGCATTTGTACATTTGTATGACAGTCTATAATGCTCCCGTGAGGTTTTACCGGACGTTTTGGTAATGATTTTCACTATAAAAGCATATTTCTAAATGACAGGAAGTTAATAAACTGTCCGGAATAGCTTTGAGCTAACGATCTTTGCCGATGCATTCCATTCTAAACGTAACGTTAGTTCAAAACATTACCCGTCTATATAATTTGTTCCTCAACGTTATATAGACGGGTAATGTTTTGTATACTAACTGCAGCCTGCTACAGTTAGAAGCTAACGTTAGCCAGCAAGCTGCAGCTTGCTACAGTTAGAAGCTAACGTTAGCCAGCAAGCTGCAGCCTGCTACAGTTAGAAGCTAACGTTAGCCAGCAAGCTGCAGCCTGCTACAGTTAGAAGCTAACGTTAGCCAGCAAGCTGCAGCCTGCTACAGTTAGAAGCTAATGTTGAGGAACAAATTATATAGACAGGTAATGTTTTGAACAACTAACGTTACGTTTAGAATGGAATGCATCGGCAAAGATCGTTAGCTCAAAGCTATTCCGGCCAGTTTTCATCAACTTCCTGTCATTTAGAAATATGATTTTATAGTGAAAATCATTACCAAAACGTCCGGAAAAACCTCACAGGAGCATTATAGACTGTCATACAAATGTACAAATGCTATAAGGTGGCAAGAAATGCACTATAAACAATACTTTGTGGCGTCGTTTCTTGCGCTAGCTTCTGTTAGCCACCATTAGCCTTAATTAGCGTGAGCAAGTAAACTAACAGTGAACGTTTTTACATGAAATACAGCCCAAAAACCCTGCTGACAAACGTTTGCTTATTAAATACATTCTATACTATAATAATACAAACGTTTCATTGCCTCTCTGTGACGACAAAGTTGTTTAAATAAGGGGAGAAAAGTAGCTAAAACCAATGTATTTGGATGGGACAGGAAGTACCATTGGCAACCGGAAGTCAGCCGGAAGTGCCTACATTCAGGTTGTGCAAGTGGAGAATTGGTTGGATTCTTATTATATATTATTACTATTGTATTATGCACATCGTTGCGGGCAATTTCATTTTATAAATAATAAAAAAAAATATATTAGACACGCTGGGATTCAAACCCGGGTCGTCCGCTTGAGAGGAATGCGCATAAACCATTAGACCACGGTACCAGACAAAATATATCCATTATATATCCATTATAAACAGAGCCCACCTGGCACCTCCACTAGCAATCTACACAAAATATACACATTGACTGCTCCATTCGACAGGTTTTAACTGGTTAAT
The DNA here is from genome assembly GCF_963971535.1 of Notolepis coatsorum. Lineage (NCBI taxonomy): Eukaryota > Metazoa > Chordata > Actinopteri > Aulopiformes > Paralepididae > Notolepis > Notolepis coatsorum. The sequence continues at coordinate 63,287,113 of NC_140177.1, read as the reverse complement.
TATTTTATTCAGCAACATTGCATGTTTACACAACCGCTTTACCGCTTTCTTCTGATGACATTAATGGACGTACGTCGGCTTGTTGTTTTGTTCCAGGTAACCATAGTTAAATTCCATTCCTGCATAAACGCGGATCATTGTTCAGCATTCCTAAGCAATTCGCCGTCATTGTAATTTAAAGGTTTAGAACGCCTATTCACATATACGCCTCTAGACATATGGTATGGTATTTATTTTAAACAACAAAACATATACAGATCGTTATACAGTATATACTGTGTAGGACGTTGTAGCGTCCGTCTAATGACTTTGCGCCTCCTGGCGGCATAAAATAGAACAGCAGCCTGGGTTCCTAATTAATTTCAACGACGTGATATCACCGTGCGCGCGTCGCGGCAAAGCGTCCATGAAAACTAAAGGCTTCATCTGTATGACACACACATCCATGACATCAATCCCAGCGAAGTCCGGCCCGAACCGGCATTTCCCCCCCGGAAAGCACAAAGTCCTTCGGGGTACCAGAACTGCTAATCTGCGCCCAGGTGGGCAACGGTTAAACTGATCCGGTCCGGCGCGACCAGAACCAATCCCGTGTCCTAGTCACGCCACCATCCCCAGTCCTAAGAGGGGGGTAGGTACGCGTGTCGATCCAAAACATCACAGAGGGCGCCACCAAGACGGTCAGTACGCAAACGCACTGCTCCTGGTGGCCCACCTAATGGGCGTGAGACCCCTCCGCCAATGTTTTGATCTACTCCGTCATCTCCCCCCGGAGATGTACGTGAGTTGTCGAGTCTAACGTAGTGCACTGGCGCTCGGTAGAGACAAGTCTCCCTCCCAGCCAACAGCATAAAAAAACACTGTTTTATATATTTTATTTTTAAAAATTTTTACCTGCAACAGGGCAGTTTTAAAACCAGAGACAGTGGACAGACTTGTCTTTCTTGCCTGCAACTTAAAGTAATGGCTTTGCGTTTCCAAATGACAATACTGACCAAATTGAGATTTATTTTTCTCTTGTCCATTTATTTTGTTTGCTTTCTAATTTAAAATACAGTTTGAAACTAGCAGAGCCAGAACTGTTCAACTCCCCTGGAGCCACAGCCAGCAGAGAAGCCGGTTTACTTTCGCTTTCAAACCAGCTGCAGCCTGAGAACTGGAGTGTGAGGGGATGTAACACTAAAGATGGCGGCAACGACAAAGAATTGCTGCAAAATAAACAGACATCTGTTGTTTAGAAAAATAATAATAATAATTTGTATACGTATAACAATATCGATAATATCGAATATCGAGTGATATTCATCATTTTTGGCCATATCGCCCAGCCCTAAACCAGCGTATATGCTCGTCGAGAACCCGAAAACAGCGACGGTGAATTTCTAACAAGAAACACCACACAACGTCTCCTCCATGCTGTCTGGGACGAGCAGCAGGAAGCCGGCCTATAAGACACAGACACAGGTCTCATATGACGAGCCTGGGGGTAAAAAACCTCGTCAATTCTGCTCTTTATGTAAGAGGGGAAGACAGAGGTTCCCCCAGAGAGACCTCTACGTGAGTAAACAATTGAAAAAGATATAGGGATGCCCCGATTGATCGGCCAGCGATCGGTATCGGCCGATATTCAGTATAAATATGAGCTAGGTGAATTCCGATAATGCTTTATTTTCGCCGATCGTGAAAACCGATCGAAAAACATGATCCAATTCTTAGCGGAGATCTCACTCGCTGACTTCTCTCTCAGACACACAGAGCTGCAGTGCACTGCTCCTCCCCCTCCCCCTCCTCCTCCTCCCCTGCCCCTCCCTTACCCGTGTCAACAAATGCTCCGGCAATAGTCTGCTCTAGTGCATGCGACCTCTGTGAGCTAACGTTAGCTATCTAGCTATCGTTACTGTTTAAACAAAATTACCCAGTCAACTATTCACTTTTAGTTTAATACATGAGGCATTGTCTAACGGTATCTAGCCGGCTAGCTACTGATAGCTCCTGATATCAACAAATGCTCCAGCAATAGTCTAGTAGTGCATGATACCTCCGTTAGCTCGGTAGCTCACGTTAGCTCACGTTAGCTCACTGTTCAAAACAAAATGTCCCATTAAACTAAATAGTTCACTGAGGCGTTGTCTTAACGTTATCTAGCCGGCTAGCAGTAGCTACAGATAGCTCCTGATATCAATGTCTTATAACATTGATTCGATGCGTATTCGAGCCCCTGGCTTGCATCACAGTCACGAAAGGGGCTAGCTGAGGGAGTAGGGTATGCTGAATGTGATTTGACCAAAGCAGAGTATACACACAGACAGTGGAGCTGTTTGCAGATAGCGAGCATTTTGACTTGTTGCGTGGTGGCGATGTCTCACAGATAATACAACTACAAGTATAATTATATAATATATATATACAAAAAAAAGTATATATATATATTTTTTTTATAAAACCAAAAACAATCGGTATCGGCCGATATGGCTCATAGACGATCGGTGATCAGTATCGGTGGCAAAAAACGTGATCGGGGCATCCCTATATGTAATAATTGGACCAAGTGACCAACGGCCCAATACACACTTTCTTTTTTTTTTATCCACTTTTTCTCCCATTTTCTATATTTTTCTCCCATCCCAATTTCGTATCATCCAATTCAACCCTCCCCTGTCACGAACGCTGTTTCTTGCCTCCCACAAGCCGGCTGCAATGTGGACTAAGTCATACATAGCACAAGTCCCCTCCGGTACTTGAGGTAACAGCAGTCGCATCTTTTCACCTGCGCAGCTCGATCTCTCAGTGTCGAGGAGTAACGCGTGGGAGGCTCACGCTGCCCCCGACACTTCCTGATTCTACTGCGCAGGCGCACCAACCGACTTGTAGGAGTCGCTTGTTCACAACGTTCGATCCCCACCCTTCAGTTTTTCCCTCCCCGTAATACGGCCAATGTGTATTACTGCGGACGACCAGCTAAACTGAAAACAATGTGGAGAGCTGGATTCGAACACGCGAATCCTAGCGTCTCCACACTGGTGGCGAGTGCCTTGCCCACTACACCACCTAGCCGCCCTCCCAATACACACTTTCAATAGAGACCAGAGCAGAAGACAAACAGTCTTCGAATGCATCGCATCATCCAACTTTGACAATGACAGCGGTCTGCAGCACAGACCCTGAAACTCACGGATATGTCTCATGGCCAATAGGAAAACGCGCCAAGTGACGTCTTCCATGGCCGGGGAAATCCTGTGACCCACCCATCCTAATATGGAGTGGAACCCAGGGAACACCCCCTCCCTGTGACGCGCTGTCTCTCTCAGCCCGACAGGGAGACTGACAGGTAGGAGGTCCAACCTCCTGGCCAATCAGTGTACAATATCCTAAAAAAGGGGGGGGTGGGTTATCATGACCCCTCACCCCCGATACGATGCAATAACAAAGCAGAGCCATGACACCAGTTGTAGCGCGCCACATGAAAGCGCATATACCTGCTAGCTTCACATTCTGCACGCCAGCCACAGACGATAACCTCGTTTGTGCAAAAAAAACAGGCTTTATACACGGGCTTATGTGCGAAAAACTTGCCACCCGAAATGTATATCTTTACCCTTAAGTAAAGAAAAAATAACAGACCAAAGAGAGGGACCAAAGGACCTTGGTTCAAGAGCTATATATGCACAACTTCTGTAGGCTAACACCCAACCCAGTTGTGGACTCAATGCCACGTTTACTTAAACGTAAAACATGAACACACACAACCCTCATTACACAATGAAAGGCGTTAGAAGAACGCCGTCTTTTAGGAAGAGAGAAGACATAAGTCCTCGACCAAGTGCTAGCTACAGGCCTTGCTAAGTTATACATAATAGCGACCAAAGCCATTTTCAGAGAAAACTGCACCACTCTCTAAGCAAGAGCGCAACCCCAGCATTAGCTGTGGGTTTAAAATGGCATGTATCGTATCCCCAAAAATACAGTGAATCAACACACGTTTTGTAAACAAAAAATAGTCCCTCTCCAGGAGGGACCTTTTATTTAATAAACAAAATCATATTTGAGGGGGGGGGGGGGGGGGCAGGGGCAAACAGGGGAATTATTTTACCCACCCCCTCACCACCTCACCCCTGATACGACGCCAAAGAAAGCAGAGCCGTGACACCAGTTGCATGGCGCGCCAGATGAAGCACATACTCACCTGTAGAGTAAAAGCTTTACATCATGCACGCCAGCCACAGCCAATAACCTCGTTTGTGTGAAAACTTGCCCCCCCGTTATTTTTATTTTAAAAATAACAAGCTAAGAGAGGGACTCAAGCCCTTGGTCATATGCCACTATGTACAACGCTGTAGGTGTAGGTTAACACCCAGCCATTTGTGGACTCAAGCCACGTTTCCTAAACGTTACATGAACACACACACAACTTCTCATCATACAATAAAAAAAAGTTAATTCTTACTCACGTAAGAAGAACGCTGCTTTTAAGTAGAGAGAAAGACATAAGCCTTGGCCAAATGCTAGAACTTACAACCTTGCTAAGCTATACAAAATAGCGACCAACACAATTTTCAAAGAAAACTGTACAACACTCCAAGCAAGAAAAAGCAACCCCAGAATTTGTAGCTGCGAGTTCACATAGCACACGTCGTATCTCCCAAATGCAGTGAAGTAACACATGTTTTATTAAACAAAGACATAGTTATTAACACATTCATGGCCATTTGGATCAGTCTAAAATCACTGTAGACGGCCAGCATATCATAGACTTGCACAGTCCGTGGGGCTGTTTGTAGAACTAAATCTATACTTTATACTATTGCTATCTGTCCATTCTCATTGTCAATTGAGACCATAAACCGTCCCTTCAAAATGGCTTAAAGAAAAAAAAAATTCATCAATACGTTCTCATTTGATAGCGTGTTGAATATAAGCGTTATAAGGGATTTCGGCTGGGATATTTCCTGGAACGCGAGATACAGGGCTAATAGCTACTAACGTTAAATCCAATGGCATTTCGGATATACAGAAGCTACAGTTAAAACTCAAGCTGCATATGATCGGCATGATGGTCCACCATGAATGCATGAAAGGGGGGGGGGGGGGGGGCGAGGGATGTCGTTTCTGATTATTGATTACCAATAACCGCGTTAGCCTCATTCGCTGATCGGGTGGATGGCTATCATAACAAGCCCTAATTTACGTGAAAAAGATCTTACCGTGGGCCGGTTGGATCCCCCAAAGCATTTCCCAGTTATCGATCGCCATCTGGTAGATCCATATGTTTATTGGCTGATGATATATTCCTTTACTGCATAGTGAATTTGGCGTCGCAAAAGGTATTCCAAGCTACTAGGTTGCACATCCAGAATCCAGCTAACTGGAAACTACATTGAAAGTTAAAAAAAAGAGTGCACCGTTCTGCCACAAGGCACACTGCATTATCGAGACAGCGCCCCTAAGAGGATCTGGCCGGTAATGCACTTTTCAGAATTCGAAGAGGAGGGTAGATCTGCAGTGCAGCTCGGTGACATCGAGTAGGTTATTACAATGGAATAAAAGCCAAAACAACCTTGCCACGGACATGTCCGTGGTTGGTCCTCAACCGTTGGATTCAAAACACGGATTTATCCGTGGTTGGCCCCGAAACGGTTAACCAAAAACATTCGGGAGGGGGAGGAAGGAAGAGTGGGGCATAGTGTAATGTCCTACGGACTCCTACCTGCACCTGGTACGCAGGACGAAATGGCCGCAACAACAGGTTGGTCTACCACGTTGACGAGGCCTCTCGCTGGCAGGGCCAGAAGCGGCGACGGCTGGAGCCTCGCTCCGGCGCGACGCCCCCCTCCTGCGGCCGGTCACAGTGCAGGCCGACGACATCTTCTGCCAGAGATGACGCCGTAGTCAGAGTGCTCAGGGCCCGCTACTTCCTCACGGCTAGCGCCAATGGTTTTAGCACAAGCTAACAGCTAACTCAAGGCTGACTGATAGCATCAAGCTAACATTTCTAGCCTAACGTAGTAGCCAGCTAACGACTTAGCCTAACAGCTAACTGGCTAACAGTTAGCTTTTACTGGCTATCGATAGCCACCAGCTAACGCAGTAGCAAGCTAAAGCGGCTACTACTGAAGCTGTATAACATGAGGAATAGCAATACAGGCCAACACTCCAGACAGCCGCTGTCTCTCCCTTTTTTTTATCCAAAAGAAAAAGGCAAAACACGTCCCTCTCACAGAACGGTGTTTACCAGACACAGCAGCATCGGCAGTAAGCCCCTCGTTGTACGCGGGCTGCAGCCGACTTGAGCTCGGAGATATTCTCATAATGAAACACCAAGCTCGCATCCTCCGTGCCGGGTGTTTTCGTCTTGAAAAACGGGGCCAGCGCGGCGGCAGAGGGTATCGGTTTTCAGAGACCCGGGGACTTGAACCGCAGACTCGGAATCACGGCCCCGGGAAAACAAAGCTACGACCTCTCTGAGGAGGAGCACTGTTTTATCGTGGGGCATCAAACTAGAACCCCCTTCACGCCGCGATGGAGAGGCAACGAAGGGATTCTAGCCTGGAGCCGACCTTACGCAAGCTGTGCAGCTGCCCCCTCACAACTGCACACCTGAGGCCCGCGTCGCAAAACACCACCCGCCCAGAGAGACCGTCAGCTCTCACACAGCCGACCGCCTCTCGAGGCACAGTATTAGGGATGCAGCACCGAATGGGAAATTCTTGGCCGAAACCGATACCGAAAATAGGAAACAGTTGGCCAAAAAACGAATGCCGAAAATGATTAATATAAATATATATATAATGTATTTTCTTTTCTTTTTTTAGCTACCTGGTTATGGCAAAAGACATGATTATGGCAAAACTTTAATAATATTAATAATCACTATTATGGGCCCATAAAACATTTATTCAGCACTTTTGAATGCATACATTAATTCCAGACTGACTGCTGAAAGATTGTACAATTTAAACATTTTCTCTTTGCATACAACAAAATGTGCATTAAAGCTTAACGCTAACGTTAGTTCAAAAGGTTTTTAACCGCGACGGTCATATAGTAATGGCAAGGATATAAAGCATGTTAAAGACGCATTTATTGGATGCGTTGCTCGCGGAGTTTACATAGAAACAGTGCGACTCCCAAGAGGAGTTAGTTATCACAGGCTGCAGAACGCAGGAAGAGCTGCCAAGCTGCTCACGTTACACGTTGCACGTTTTGATTACGTCATCACAACAACACTTTAGGTACTTTCTATATGAATTGAAAATGGGGGACCCTGATGGAAACAAGACAAACGTCTTTCTCAGGTCTGCATCCCCTTAACAATTGTATGTATTGAGCCGTACTGTATTGTACCCATTCTGCAATCTGTTAAATAAAGTTTTCATTCATTCATTCATTCAGGTTACGAACGTTACGTAACCCTGTTCTTTGACATTCTGTGATATATTTTCGGTGCTAAAACCCTGGGATTGCCCAGCGATGCGCGCCCCTAATGCGAAGCGCCGGTGGAGGTCAGAATGATCATCATCTTCTAGACCAGTGATTCCCAACCTGGGGTCCGCGGACCCCCTGGGGGTCCGCCAGGGGGCGCAGGGGGTCCGCCAGACCACAGATGATTTGATGTCCTTTTTTTTTTTTTTTTTACCTTTTTTCTTTTCTTTCAGAGAAATATTTAATTAGCATATTTTTATCATCAGAAGCATGAATAGTCTCTCCACTACAATAAAAAATAAGATAAATAAATAAACATCTATACATGATTTTTTAACGTTAACAGTAGGCTACCGGGTAGCCGCTAAAACGCGAATCAGTTGACTGTATCACTTTCCGTAGCTAGCCTAGCACGCTAGTTAACTTTCTCGGCTCGTCTGCAGTCAGCCACCACAGGGGTGAAAATGTGTGACAAACGAAAAGGAGATGACGGCAGCTCATCTGCAAAAAAAGTTAGGACCTACAGCAATCGCGAAAATTACATCACCATGGGCTTCACTGAGGGACCAGACAAACGACCTGAGTGTGTGATTTGTGGAGAAAAGTTGGCAAACTCGAGCCTGAAGCCCAGCAAGCTGAAGAGACATCAGGCGTCTAAGCACCCAGAAACCGTTGGGAAGGATCCGGACTTTTTTCGGAGGAAAGAACAGTCTCTCAAGGCGAACAAGCCCGTTGATGTTAGAGTAGCGTGGAGCAGGTGTGGCAGTGATTTACAGAAGGCTACCGAAGCCTCCTTTGAGTGTTTAATTGCAAAAGCAAAGAAACCGCACAATATTGGCGAGCAGCTCATCAAACCAGCCTGCATCAAAATGGTTTAGAAACTGTGCGGCCCACAGGTGGCGGATAAACTAAAATCAGTACCACTCTCGAACAATGTAGTGAAAGACCGAATTGATAAGATGTCAAGTGATTGCGAGCAGCAGCTGTCAGAAAAGCTTAGAAAGGGTCCATTTGCCATACAACTTGATGAAACTACAACTGTCGCAGACGAGGCTGTGCTCATCGTTTATGTGCAGTATATCGAAAATGAGGATCTGAAGCAGGACATTCTCATGTCAGTCAACCTGGCACAAGTCAAAGAAGCATAGTGGGTCTAATTATGATGCATATGCCTGTGTATAAGCAGTTTGTTATTAAAATGACAAAAAAAGTATTAAAATGACAAAAAAAAAGTATTTTATGGTATTTTATTAGGAGGGGGGTCCAGGAATTTCATCAGAGATGTTTGGGGGTCCCTGGGGAAAAAAAGGTTGGGAACCCCTGTTCTAGACTCTCCGGTGGTGAAGACATTATCGCTTTATCTTCTCGAAAATTAGTGAGAGAGAAAAAACAAAGATACAATGTCAACGCAGCTCCTTTACTAACTAACTACTTCAGCACTAAACTAAAGCGGTGCTATACACGGAATTCACGGTAGTGAAAGTAGGGAAGGAGCTGATTGTGTGGCCACGACCCCGCTTATATAGGAGCGGATGTGGGTGTGGCCAAGCAGAGGTGAGTAGGTGCGTACATGTGGAAAGTTTTTTCATTGATAGTATGATAAAGGGATAGTTCCAATAGAGCAGAGCGTAAAGCTATACGATTTATAACAGCGTTTTTGTGTAATTCAATAAACACGTCATTTTTCGCCTGATTATCGGATCTTCCTGAAATCAACGCTAGACTAGGGCTGGGCGATATAACGATAAATATCGTGATATATTTAAATAATCGATATCGAATATCAAAAAAAAAAAAAAAACTAAAAATCGATTTTCTTTTTACTTTTTTTTTTTTTTTTTACCTGCAACAGGGCAGTTTTAAAACCAGAGACAGTGGACAACTTAAAGTAATGGCTTTGCTTGTCCAAATGACAATACTGACCAAATTGAGATTTATTTTTCTCTTGTCCATTTATTTTGTTTGCTTTCTAATTTAAAATACAGTTTGAAACCGTCTGTACACGGTAGGCTATGTGTGCTAGCTAGGGCTGTCTTAAATACTTCGAAGCTTCGTTCGATGGCACAAGCTTCGAACATTAAAAAAAAATCGAAGTTTAAAAAAAAGAAAATAATAATATTTAATATTTTTTCAAAAAGAAATGATTTACTTCGATTTGTGTGTGTGTGTGTGTGTGTGTGTCTGTGTGTGTGTGTGTGTGTGTGTGTGTGTGTGTGTGTGTGTGTGTGTGTGTGTGTGTGTGTGTGTACTACCCATCCCAGTTAGGACAGCCGAATCCCGTCCAATCTTTCGCCGTCGACTAAAGACTCACTTCTTCAACCATTATCTGAAATGATAAAAAAATAAATAAAAAAAATCTAACCGTGACTAACCTTACTGTCATGCACTTGTCCTAATAAACTAACCTACACTGTAACACGCAACACTTTGATGAACATTGTTACTCAGCTGATAGAGTTGTACCCTTCTTGCTGTCTTGTCGTACAGAACTTGTAAGTCGCTTTGGATAAAAGCGTCAGCTAAATGACTAAATGTAAGTGTGTGTGTGTGTGTGTGTGTGTGTAGGTGTGTGTGTAGGTGTGTGTGTGTGTGTGTGTGTGCGCGCGCCTTGTAGAATTCCACACATAAGAAAGAAATATACTGGGATGAATAAACAAAATAGGAAATAAAATGTAGAAATGCATGCAATACATAAATAAATATGAATCTCCATATATGAAATATAACATTTAGATAAGGTGCTACTGAGATGTTTTGGTGAGTTCTCTGTTTTTTTGTGGAAGTTGCCCTTCTTAAAAATGCATGAACATTCACTGATAATTGGTCTGTAGTGGAGTCTACAAGGTCTACATTGCCGGACCATGTAGAATCCGGACCTTGTAGACTGACATAATTCTGTGCATAGTTTAGTCTACACAGGCCATATTTCAAATAATCAAAATCTTACTTCATTCATCTTAAACATTCTTGATTTGGGGGATTGGTAGTTCCCATGAAATCTGAAGTTGTTCAAACGACAACAGCGATCCACCTTGAATTAAATCACACAGCTGAGTGAAACCTTGTTGGATGCGTCACAGTCACGAAAGGGGCTACTTAATTAATTAATCCAACCCACTTTATTTATAGAGCACATTTAAAAACAACAAAGTTTACAAAAGTGCTGTACAAGTCCCACAACATAAGATACAAAAAAAAATTAAAAAAGAAAAAAAAAAGAAAAAAAAATCGATTGCCAAAAAAAGCTTCGAAGGTCAGCCCTAGTGCTAGCAGAACTAGACTCCAGTCACGAGTCACGGTGCACATGTGCGGTGGTTTGTCCACCAAAAAAGCGCCAAAAGATCTAAAATAAACTAGCAGAGCCAGAACTGTTCAACTCCCCTGGAGCCACAGCCAGCAGAGAAGCCGGTTTACTTTCGCTTTTAAACCAGCTGCAGCCTGAGAACTGGAGTGTGAGGGGATGTACCACTAAAGATGGCGGCAACGACAAAGAATTGCTGCAAAATAAACATACATCTGTTGTGTTGTCTTAAAAAAGAAAAAAAGAAAATCTTTTTTTATACTTATAACAATTTCGATAATTATCGATATCGAGAAATATGATGATAACATTATCATATCGTTATCGCGATATGATTTTTTGCCATATCGCCCAGCCCTACGCTAGACCATCATTATTATCCTTCCTCTTGCACGCATGCAATATGGTTTAGACCGGCGCGCCCCCTACCCCCCCTCCTGCAACCCAACGGCAAACAGCCATACACATAAAACACAGATAGTGTCAATCGCTGTAGCAGGGCTGTACGTTAACTTTTTTTGCACATAGCACTGGTGCTACAGAGGTTGATAGTTTTGTAGCACAGGCCAAAATCTTGTAGCACAAGTATAAAACGTGTTATATTTGTAACAGTCACAAATGTGCCTATTGTATTTGTGTTATTTAGTTGCAGTGCCATGTTTGGCTGTCATTTAGTATATCGCCATGTGTTATTATTACTATGATACTCTCATATGCTATTTTCAATTAATATCATAAACAACATAAGGAATATTAGCATAATTTTGAGTGGACTGAAGGAATGAGTCAGCGTTAATAGTTTTAAATGCAAATAATTTATTGAAACATAGAAGTGGGGTCGGTTGGGACACACACACACACAATGGGGGACCCTGATGTAAACAAGACAAACGTCTTTCTCTGGTCTGCATCCCCTTAACAATTGTGTGTATTGAGCCGTACTGTATTGTACCCATTCTGCAATCTGTTAAATAAAGTTTTCATTCATTCACACACACTGTTTCAACTCACCACCCCCGCATCATATTGTAGTCTAGTCTGTCTTCAAACTTCCACTCCTCTCGAAACTTGTTTATTTGAATATCAACATTATCTGTCCATCCTCAGTTTACTATAATATACTCCTGTCCTGAGTCCTGACTAGTGACTTCATCGTCTTTCCAAACGCACGCACGCACACACACAGGGAAGGGGAGAGAGTGCCCCCCCATTTCCCTTTCCCCAGTCCACACTGTCTGCTGGCTCTGCCTCTGATCAGGATTAGCTTGTTAGCTTGCTAACGTTGTAGTGATTGTAATGGTACATAAACGTTAATTCCGGGCGATGTGCGCATAAAGGAATGGCGACGGTGCAAAGCATGTAGATGCATTTGACCCGTTGCGAGAAGAAAAAAAAAACCACGGACTTATTTCGGGACGTGTAGGCGCACGCACCAACCGACCAACGCGCTGCTCTGCTTGCAGAAGCGCGGATATGACTCGTCGAGTTGTCACAAGAGTTTTTTCAAAATAAGAGTATCATATGCACCTGAACGTTGCTAGCTTTCGGAGCCTAGCTGGAGCTGCGCGTGGGCAGAAATGAGACCCGCTACAGGATTTTCAAAATAAGAGTATCTATATGAACCGAATCCCTATCGCACCAGTGCTATTGAAGTAAATCCATCCATCGCACAGACCGCTGTTGCTGTAGCACGTGCGATATATATGTCGCACTGTACACCCCTGGCTGTAGAAATAAATATCAGATCAACGCAAGCTTTCATATATAGTGTCCTTACCTGGTCTCTGATGTAATGCAAAAAAAAGAATCCAATTATCTCATCGCCATTCCAGTTATCCACAGCGATCCTGTCTCTGACGTTGTTGGGCATTGCACTTCAACGGGCGGGCAGGGTCAGTAGTCCAAATCATCCCTACAAGCGTGTGTTTTGCCGGAGTGTTTACGACCCGCCCCCACGCCGCAGCTCGGTAGAGAAAAGAAACGAACCCGTATCTAACAGGGTGCAATAAAGGCCGTAGACGTTAGAGGGCGGTATAAGACCGTCTGCCAGCTCAGACACACTCAGAACAGTATGCACAAGGTGCCCCGCTGAATTATGAATGGCAATAGCAAATGAAAGAAATACCGTGAGAAAAACGTAGATCTACGTTTCCGGCACTCAACGATCGGGCGACAGAAACGTAGTTCTACGTTTTCGGCAACCAAATGGTTAAGCATGGCGCACAATAACGTATATATACGTGGTTGGCCGGGACTGTGTTAAAGGATGAGGCTGGTGGTGTCATTTTATTGTTTTCTTATTGTCAACATAACCTAGGAAAATACCAAAACCTACAATGCATTTCTTCATTTTATCAGACTAGTGCCTCCAGCCAACACCAGATTATAACTCATATAAATCAGACTAGTGCCTCCAGCCAACACCAGATTATAACTCATATAAATCAGACTAGTGCCTCCAGCCAACACCAGATTATAACTCATAAATCAGACTAGTGCCTCCAGCCAACACCAGATTATAACTCATATAAATCAGACTAGTGCCTCCAGCCAACACCAGATTATAACTCATATAAATCAGACTAGTGCCTCCAGCCAACACCAGATTATAACTCATATAAATCAGACTAGTGGCTCCATATTTCAAATAATCAAAATCTTACTTCATTCATCTTAAACATTCTTGATTTGGGGGATTGGTAGTTCCCATGAAATCTGAAGTTGTTCAAACGACAACAGCGATCCACCTTGAATTAAATCACACAGCCGAGTGAAACCTTGTTGGATGCGTCACAGTCACGAAAGGGGCTACTTAATTAATTAATCCAACCCACTTTATTTATAGAGCACATTTTAAAACAACAAAGTTTACGAAAGTGCTGTACAAGTCCCACAACATAAGATAAAAAAAAAAAAAAAAATCAAAAAAAAAAAAAAAAATTATTTTCTTTTTATTTTCGATTGCCAAAAAAAGCTTCGAAGGTCAGCCCTAGTGCTAGCAGAACTAGACTCCAGTCACGAGTCACGGTGCACATGTGCGGTGGTTTGTCCACCAAAAAAGCGCCAAAAGATCTAAAATAAACTAGCAGAGCCAGAACTGTTCAACTCCCCTGGAGCCACAGCCAGCAGAGAAGCCGGTTTACTTTCGCTTTTAAACCAGCTGCAGCCTGAGAACTGGAGTGTGAGGGGATGTACCACTAAAGATGGCGGCAACGACAAAGAATTGCTGCAAAATAAACATACATCTGTTGTCTTAAAAAAGAAAAAAAGAAAATCTTTTTTTATACTTATAACAATTTCGATAATTATCGATATCGAGAAATATGATGATAACATTATCATATCGTTATCGCGATATGATTTTTTGCCATATCGCCCAGCCCTACGCTAGACCATCATTATTATCCTTCCTCTTGCACGCATGCAATATGGTTTAGACCGGCGCGCCCCCTACCCCCCCTCCTGCAACCCAACGGAAAACAGCCATACACATAAAACACAGATAGTGTCAATCGCTGTAGAAATAAATATCAGATCAACGCAAGCTTTCATATATAGTGTCCTTACCTGGTCTCTGATGTAATGCAAAAAAAAGAATCCAATTATCTCATCGCCATTCCAGTTATCCACAGCGATCCTGTCTCTGACGTTGTTGGGCATTGCACTTCAACGGGCGGGCAGGGTCAGTAGTCCAAACCATCCCTACAAGCGTGTGTTTTGCCGGAGTGTTTACGACCCGCCCCCACGCCGCAGCTCGGTAGAGAAAAGAAACAAACCCGTATCTAACAGGGTGCAATAAAGGCCGTAGGCGTTAGAGGGCGGTATAAGACCGTCTGCCAGCTCAGACACACTCAGAACAGTATGCACAAGGTGCCCCGCTGAATTATGAATGGCAATAGCAAATGAAAGAAATACCGTGAGAAAAACCGTAGATCTACGTTTCCGGCAACCAAATGGTTAAGCATGGCGCACAATAACGTATATATACGTGGTTGGCCGGGACTGTGTTAAAGGATGAGGCTGGTGGTGTCATTTTATTGTTTTCTTATTGTCAACATAACCTAGGAAAATACCAAAACCTACAATGCATTTCTTCATTTTATCAGACTAGTGCCTCCAGCCAACACCAGATTATAACTCATATAAATCAGACTAGTGCCTCCAGCCAACACCAGATTATAACTCATATAAATCAGACTAGTGCCTCCAGCCAACACCAGATTATAACTCATATAAATCAGACTAGTGCCTCCAGCCAACACCAGATTATAACTCATATAAATCAGACTAGTGGCTCCAGCCAACACCAGATTATAACTCATATAAATCAGACTAGTGCCTCTAGCCAACACCAGATTATAACTCATATAAATCAGACTAGTGGCTCCAGCCAACACCAGATTATAACTCATATAAATCAGACTAGTGGCTCCAGCCAACACCAGATTATAACTCATATAAATCAGACTAGTGCCTCCAGCCAACACCAGATTATAACTCATATAAATCAGACTAGTGCCTCCAGCCAACACCAGATTATAACTCATATAAATCAGACTAGTGCCTCCAGCCAACACCAGATTATAACTCATATAAATCAGACTAGTGCCTCCAGCCAACACCAGATTATAACTCATATAAATCAGACTAGTGGCTCCAGCCAACACCAGATTATAACTCATATAAATCAGACTAGTGGCTCCAGCCAACACCAGATTATAACTCATATAAATCAGACTAGTGCCTCCAGCCAACACCAGATTATAACTCATATAAATCAGACTAGTGGCTCCAGCCAACACCAGATTATAACTCATATAAATCAGACTAGTGCCTCCAGCCAACACCAGATTATAACTCATATAAATCAGACTAGTGCCTCCAGCCAACACCAGATTATAACTCATATAAATCAGACTAGTGCCTCCAGCCAACACCAGATTATAACAAATTTTTTTTTTATCCACTTTTTCTCCCATTTTTCTATTTTTTCCCCACATCCCAATTTTCATATCGTCCAATTCAACCCTCCCCTGTCTTCGAACGTTGTTTCTTACCTCCCACAAGCCGGCTGCAATGTGGACTAAGTCATACATAGCACGAGTCCCCTCCGATACTCGAGGTAACAGCCGTCGCATCTTTTCACCTGCGCGGCTCGATCTTTCAGCGTCGGGGGTCTGGGCTTTGGAGGGGCCCCGCCCCCGTCGCTTCTTGATTCTACTGCGCAGGCGCACCAACCGACCTGTAGGAGTCGCTGTCCACAACGCCCGATCCCCACCCTTCAGTTTCCCTCCCCGTAATACGGCCAATGTGTATTAGTATGAACGACCAGCTAAACTGAAAGCAATGTGGAGAGCGGGGCTCGAACAGGAGGCATCCTGTTCGAGCCTAGTCTCCAGCATTCGTTGCGAGCGCCTTGCCCACTGCAAATGCGGAGCTAATGATGCTAATGATGGAGCATCGCCGTCGGTTGTGTGATAGTAAAGGGCTAACCTTCTGCCGTGTGGCAGTGAAAGGGTTAAAACAAGTCCGATTATACTGTTGTATAATCCAGTGGTTCCCAAAGTCGGGGTCGCGACCCAAAGGTGGGCCGCGAGCAGCCACGAGATGATTTCCAAAAAAATAAAAATAAATAAATAAATAAAATAAAAAAATTTGAACTTAGAAGCAGGCCAGGACAGTGTTTCTAGTTGTATTCTAAAATTCTATTCTATTGTATTCTAAAATGTGACTATATGGTTTTATATTAACTTAATAAATAAACAAAAATGAAAAATCTACTTATTTCAACAAACATTTCAAACTAAATAACAGATTATGCACACAAAACGCTGAAAACAACCGAAGCAACAATAGTATTTTAATGAGGCTATTATTATTATCATTATTATTTTGCAACAAGTTAGCCCTCATAAATAGCACATATAAATGAATAACTAACTTGAACTAACTTAATAGGATTGAAGTGATATTTGGCTTAAAAAATCGGTCGCCTGGCAAAAAAAAAGAAAAAAAAAGCCTGACGATGTGCATTGGGCCGCGGCTCTCTGACGCCTTATTTTCTGGGTCCTGGCCTGAAAAGTTTGGGAACCCCTGATCATAGATTATTCTGTGCTATACTCACTGTGACCAGCAGGGGCAGTGTGTGTGTCTCTTCTCTCAGTCTGAGGCAGAAGAAGGGTTTTCCTGAGATGACCAGCAGGGGGCCCACTGAGCAAACAGAGCCACACAGCAAGATACGCTGACCACGACACCTAGAGACAGACAGGTAGAGAGAGACAGACAGGTACAGAGAGAGAGAGATATAGGTAGAGACAGACAGAAAGACAGGTAGAGTGATTATACATGTAGAGAGAGAGGGAGGTAGAGAGAGACAGACAGACATGTAGAGACAGAGAGACAGGTAGAGAGACAGATAGACAGAGAGACAGACAGGTAGACAGACAGACAGGTAGAGACAGACAGACAGGTAGACAGACATAGAGACAGACAGGTAGACAGACAGACAGACAGGTAGAGAGACAGATAGACAGACAGACAGACAAACAGACAGGTAGAGACAGACAGACAGGTAGACAGACAGGTAGACAGACAGGTAGACAGACAGGTAGACAGACAGACAGACAGACAGACAGACAGATAGACAGATAGACAGACAGGTAGAGAGACAGACAGACAGACAGACAAGTAGACAGACAGACAGAGAGACAGACAGACAGACAGGTAGACAGGTAGAGAGACAGACATGTAGAGAGACAGACAGACACAGACAGAGAGACAGGTAGAGACAGAGAAACAGGTAGAGAGACAGACAGACAGGTAGACCAACAGACAGAGAGACAGACAGACAGACAGACAGACAAACAAACAAACAGGTAGAGAGACAGACATACAGACAGACAGACAGATAGGTAGAGAGACATACATACAGGTAGACAGACAGATACAGACAGACAGACAGAGAGACAGATATACAGACAGGTAGAGATACAGACAGACAGACACAGACAGAGAGACAGACAGACAGAGAGACAGACAGATATACAGACAGACAGACAGGTAGAGAGACAGACAGACAGACACAGACAGAGAGACAGACAGACAGACAGAGAGACAGACAGATAGACAGACAGACAGGTAGACAGACAGACATAGAGACAGACAGGTAGAGACAGACAGGTAGACAGACAGACAGGTAGACATACATACAGAGAGACAGACAGGTAGAGAGACAGACAGACACCTGTTCAGTAGCGCTGCAGCAGCCTGTCTGACACCCAGCACTCCGCTAAGCTCTGCCCCTCCAGGGTGAACAGCCAATGGTTGCTCAGGGTCAGAGGTCAGCGGCAGGGGGCAGCCTATCAGCTCCAGGTGTCCTCCCATATCTTCCTGGTTGTGGGGAATGTAGTTCCAATGTGGGAAGAACAAAGGATGATCCAACCAATCAGGAGAGGGGCTCAATAACTAGAGAGAGAGAGAGAGTGAGACAGAGAGAGAGAGACAGAGAGAGAGTGAGACAGAGAGAGAGAGTGAGACAGAGAGAGATGTAACCGAGCCTTAACCCATATATAATGCATTATTAACCCATTCCCCGCCAATATCGCTGTACAGCGTGTTTCAAGTTCATATTTCATATTTTCGTCATGGAATTCATATTTCACCCACGGAGCCTTGTCATATGCTGCGGGAGCCATCACAACTCTGCAACGCTTCAATACCGCCACCTGGTGGCCGATCGGCGAGTTGCCAAACCGGAAATGCTCGGTCCGTCCCCTAATTCCGTCCGGCCACTCGTTTATCGTCCCGGGACTCAATCCACACACCATGGACATGGATCGTTGCCATAACTCAATAAACAACATGATTTGGGCGTATATTAGTATTATACAAACCGGAACTGTATCGCCTCGATCCCCACCACATAACTGGGATCCGTTTGTTCCACTCTCATCTAGAGATGTTCCGATACCATTTTTTCCTTCCCGATCCGATTCCGATACCTAAGCTTTGGGTATCGGCCGATACCGATACTGATCCGATACCAGTGCAACATTAAAAAAAAATTTAAATTTAAAAATATTATATAAATTATATTAAAAAAAGTTATACTGTTTTTTAGTAATAACTATAAAGTAATGGTATTTATTCAACAACAGGTGATTGTATAGATTAGTATTAGTATCAGTAATTGAAAACTATCTCAATGAGTTCACCCACGGAAAGGTTGTTGGCACATTAGTTCCACACGGACATTATTCGTTGCTGCACTTGCTTCCACAAGGCTTCGTTTAGGTTAACTACTGTAGTACCAGAGGCTCTGTTGTTGTGATTTTTGCACAATAAATATTCAACATTCTCTTTTGAGACTCCGCCTCAGACTCTTATCATTTGGCACTAAAAGCTAAACATTGTCACCGATATGGCTGTCCGCAACATGTCATTAATTGTGTATGCGAGGTGGTCGATCAATGACGACGTTAACGTGAGCTAGGTTAGCTAGCATGAGCTACCGGTATATGGAAAGACTGTAACGTTACTGGTGATATTGTGATTTAACTTGGAATACTCCTTTGTCAACTTGCTGTACTTTGCTTGCAGGTCTGCAGCCATTATTGCTGGATTATGAATAGCCCCAACTTTAGCCAAGGTAACGTTAAAGCTAGCTTTCGGTTAGCTGTTCAATGCTAATAACACCAGCCACCAAACCCATCAGAGCTCTCCGTCAACCTGGCATTTTAAGAAAGTATCTGCTGTTAAAATGACAAATGGCATTGACATTTTAATTCACGGTCGATTAAGCACACATTTGTTTTATAATGCTCACTCAGCAGACCGCAGTGTTGTTGATAAATTACGTCATATGGTATCGGAGCGCAGCATTAGAGGGTACTCGCCGATACCGATACCAGCATTTTAGGCAGTATCGGTGGCTTTTCCGATACTGGTATCGGTATCGGAACAACTCTACTCTCATCGCCCAACGGTACGAGGAGACTGACGTGAGTTTCAGCGTTTTTCTTTATCATTTTCGATACAAACTGCTCTGATCAATATATCACCCATACTACATAAATCATCGGTCATTGAATTATAAACGACCCCCCCCCCCCCCCCTCTGTTCACCCGCAGATGATCAGTCATACCGTTTAGGACCATGTACAGTTGAAATTTTTAATATAGCATGGATCGGTATCAAACTGCATTTGATAATCTAATATATGCATTTATGCCTATATATCACGTTCTATTAAATACTGCAGAAAACGATAAAAACATATTTATACTCTAGACGGTATTCTCGTATGAATGTGTGAATGAAAAAGTTAAACGTTCCTACACCCTGAACGATAGATAATTGATGTTGAATGGGCCATAGTAATGTCAATTTAGCAATACAATTTAAAAAGTTATAGCCCTGCAAAGAAGGTGAACATCTCCATAGACAAATAGCGCCGGCAGATGATCAAAGTGGTGGCAGAGAATGGGTTAATGTGCGCGGTTGCACTGTTCGCCCACACACAACCGGGGTTTTGGAACACTGCAACCGTGGTCTTTTAAAACCGGAGTCCAGGGTGAAGTTTTGCGTGCATCCCGGTTGCAGTGGTTGCGTGTGGACATAGAAACCTAAGTTATTGGGGAGCTCCAGTAGCTCACCGCGTACCTCGAACGCTATTTCGGCGTCGGGGACAACCGTGCGCGTCACGGATCTGGGGTACACGAGTTCGACTCCCGGACTCGCCGTATTTTCTCAGAGTGTCTTTCCCCCCATCTATACCCCATTCAACCTGTATCTGTCGGTCATACTTGACCAGAAAAAGCGATAAACGCGAAAAGAACCAGCTGACTGGTCAAAGTAAGAAAAAAAAAAAAAAAACCTAAGTTATTTCCAGTGTTTACAGCAGAGCTGTCCCAAGTAGCGTTATATGAAAATGATTGTAACAAACTTTTGTTCGAAACGTATCGTCTGTGTTGAAGAGTGTTGTGATCGACTGATGATGTCTGTTGTCGCATTCCTGACCTGGCGTTGAGTAAACCTGAAGCTGCGGCTAAACTAAGCTCATGTGTTGTCAAGTTATTGTTATAAGGAACCCAGTCCAAACTATAACAGTCTGCATCCCCTTAACAATTGTTTGTATTGAGCCGTATTGTATTGTACCCATTCTGCAATCAGATCTGTTAAATAACGTTTTCATCCATTCATTCTACTAGCATTAACATTACTTTATTATTACGTTAGCACGTAAGCTAACAAAATCTGCGATCTTTTTGTGAGACTAAACTCCGCTCTTGGTGATAAATTGTGTTGATGTTGGTTTTGTTTCATCAACAAATGAGGCAGAACACAGTGAATGTATAATTTTTAGTTTATTGCACTTAAATTATTCGTAATTAGCTGTAGCTAATTTGGCTGTGAGCATGGAGGGATGTTATTGTTCCAGGCTTCAGTTCAGTTTCCGGTATTAACTCTAAACCCTTCTGATTGGTTGAAATGGCCTTCATGTTTGAACTACATCGCCACCTACTGCTTTGGCATTGTACTACATGTATATGACGTCACTTTGTGCAGGGTTTAAACCAGTCGTGTGGACAGAGTTTTTTTTTTTGAATAATTAAAAAAATAACTGTCAAAAATACCGGTGATCGTGTGGACTGGGCCTAAGAGAGGTTTTCTTTGATAAAATAAATCAAATGTATCCACAGTTTATCCATCTCCCTGATCATCAAAAGCCGTTATATATATGTGGGGAGAAAAGTCAGTGTACAGTATTAGCTGCAAAATATGTAGATTGTCGTCATACCTCAGGGCGAGGATCAGATTCCAACGGGACGTGAGAGACTGCAATATACTCTGTCGGACTGAAACATGGCTGACCGCCTTAACACCGGATCAATCCTTCTCCGCTGTCCGTGTGGACAGAACAGAGGCGGGGGGGTCTGCTTTCTCACCAACAACAGATGGTGCAGTAGGGCTGGGCGATATAACGATAAATATCGCGATATATTTTAATAATCGATATCGAATATCGAAATTAAAAAAAAATCGAAAAATCGTTTTTTATTTTTTTTTATAACTGCAACAGGGCAGTTTTAAAACCAGAGACAGTGGACAGACTTGTCTTTCTTGCCTGCAACTTAAAGTAATGGCTTTGCTTGTCCAAATGACAATACTGACCAAATTCAGATTTCTTTTTCTCTTGTCCATTTATTTAGTTTGCTTTCTAATTTAAAATACATTTTGAAACCGTCTGTACACAGTAGGCTATGTGTGCTAGCAGAACTAGACTCCAGTCACGAGTCACAGTGCACATGTGTGGTGGTTTGTCCACCAAAAAAGCGCCAAAAGATCGAAAATAAACTATCAGAGCCAGAACTGTTCAACTCCCCTGGAGCCACAGCCAGCAGAGAAGCCGGTTTACTTTAGCTTTTAAACCAGCTGCAGCCTGAGAACTGGAGTGTGAGGGGATGTAACACTAAAGATGGCGGCAATGACAAAGAATTGCTGCAAAATAAACATACATCTGTTGTTAAAAAAAAAAAAAAAAACAATTTGATAATTATCGATATCGAGAAATAAAATAAAATTATCATATCGTTATCGCGAAAATTATCATATCGTTATCGCGATATGATTTTTTTCCATATCGCCCAGCCCTATGGTGCAGCCCCAAGGAGATTAAGGGCGCGTTCACACCTACCCTGTTTGGTCCACTTTAAGTGGACCATGGTCCCTTTAGATCGATAGTCCGTTTGGTTTGTACAGGTATGAACGCAAACCGAACTATAATGAGGACCAAACAACCGAACCATGGTCCTCTTGAAAAGTTGGGACTCGGTTCGTTTCAAAGTGGACCATGGTTCGTTTGCTGTTGGTGTGAACGCAAAACGAACTTTATATAGTATCTAATCTAGAGCAAATGAGTGACAGGTGCCTAGTGGCGGCGGTCGCGCGACCCAACTTGACAGCGCCAAGTCACAGCTTGCGCGCACGTTGCAACCCAACTCAAATGAATGACAGGCGCGCGGACAGTCTCTCCTCTCTCTCTCTTCTCTCTCTCTCTCTCTCTGCCTCTCTCTCTCTCTCTCTCTTTCTCTCTCTCTGTCTCTCTAGACTGGCGCCGCGCGCGGACAGTCTCTCTCTTCCTCTCTGTCTCTCTAGATGAATGAGCAGTCGCGCAAGTCGCGACCCAACTCTTCCCCAAAGAGCGCGCAGGCGCAACTCCACCTAATAACTTCATCCTCACATTAGCAGCCTTGTCTGTATCTCACAGCGGCAAAAAATTAAAATAAAAAAAGACAGCAATGAGTCGAGGATCAACGTGGGGTAACGACGAGGTGAAGGCTCTTCCCTCGTGCGCTAACCCGCAAATGTTAATACGTCACTTGTGACAGGCATAGCAACAAGCATAGCAACCAGGCATGAGAGTGACAGCTAGACAAATGAAATCTAAACAGTCGGCGTGTGGGCGAGGTGTGTCAATACGCTGGCGGCAACTGTTTACGTGTGTGAGTGCTAGTCCAATAGATGAACGACTTGGCGACAGAATGTCCTTTGTTTACAAATTAGATCCGCACCAAACAGGGTAGTGTGAACGCAGACCAAAAGCAAACAATGTATCATTTTCACATTTGGTCCACCAGAAAGTCTGGACTATCCACGGAAAGTCTGGACTTTCAGATGTGAACACACCCTAAGATCCTCTCCTGCTCGCCGGACCTGGAACATCTGTCCATTCTATGCTGTCCGTTTTATCTCCACCCGGGAATTCACAGCCATCATCATCACAGCCATCATCATCACAGCCCTGCTGGTCTCTGACAAGAACAAGTTACAGGTTGAAAAAACCTCAGCTCGGAACTAGGCAAAATCTGCATATGGCTCGCTGATAACAAACTATCATTACACATGGGCAAAACAGAGTCCATTCTCTTCGGTTCAAATAACAAACTCAGCAAGACCGACGGCTTCTCAGTTACAGTGGGTGACAATATTGTCACAGGAAAGAAGATATTACCTACCTGGGTTCCATCCTAGAGGCTAATCTTTCCTGTGACAAAATGGCATCCAATGTAATAAAAAAAAGTCAACCAACGACTAGATTCTTGTACCGGATCCCTCACTGGTAAACAAGAATACCCTGAAGCCTCTGGCAGGAGCACTCATACAAGGTTACTACGACTATGCTTGCACCTCATGGTACCAAAGCACCTCAAAGGCGCTAAAAACAAAATTACAAACATCTCAAAACAAACTGGTCAGACTACTACTTGACCTTACTCCTAGAACCCACCTCACCCCTGCCCACTTTGACAACCTAGGATGGCTTAGAGTAGACGACAGAGTACAGCAACTTGCAATGGGCCTGGTCTACAAGATACACTACACGACCAAGGTACCCATGTACATGTCAAAATACTTCCCAAAGGTCAGTGAATACCACGATCACAACACCAGAGGGAGCTCCACAAATCATGTTAAACCCAGATTCGGCTCAAACAAGGGACTAAACACGTTTCGCAATTATGCCACATCAATGTGGAACGCCCTACCCACAGCTGTAAAGGAATGTGAATCACTACCCACTTTCAAAAACACTCTCAAAGAACACCTACGGGAGACTGCAATTAGAAACTGGCCCCTGTAAATGTCCTAACCCAACCCCCTCCAATGTACAGTAAATGACCAAGTATGGTTGTCAATATTCCAATGTACAGTTTTGCTTGTACAGTTGTACAGTGTTCCCCCCCCCACCCCTCCTGCCCAACCCCCCCCCCACCCACCGAACCACCTCCAATGTACAGCCCCCCCCCCCCCCCCCCCCCACCCCACCTACCCAACCTCCCCCAATGTAGTTTTTACGTCAAATGTATACTCTTTTCTGGACTCTTTGTATCAGGGGCCTAAAAACATTTCTTTTTAACAAGGCTTTTGCCTGAATTTTCTTTTACTTTTATTTTTACTTCTATTCATTTTACTATTATTTTTATTTTATTTTACTCTTAGGTTCTTCCATTTTACTGGTTGTTAGTCTTTTTAATTGTTTTTATTCATTTTAAATTGTTTTATTCATTTAACTTTTGTCTATATCTCCTGTAGCACTCTGAGATTCTCACGAATGGAGAGCGTGGTACAAATTGAATCCATTATTATTATTATTATTATTATTATTATTATTATTATTATTATTATAATCACAAACAGTACTGTATTTGCAAATCTGGTATGTCATAAATGTATAGATGTGGGGCGCCCCAGTGGCGATTCCCGAACCCGTCGTTATTTGCCGAATGTCTTCCCCCCACTCTGTCTCCCGTTCCTCCTCTATCTCTATCTACTGGACTGCCCAGTAGAAATAAAGCGATAAAACACCAAAAAAAAATCTTAAAGAAAAATTTAAAAAAAATGTATAGATGTAGCAGTACTGTCTATCTGTATCTGTATGTCATATATGTCCTGATGAATTGAAAATGGGGGACCCTGATGTAAACAAGACTAAAGTATTTCTCTGGTCTGCATCCCCTTAACAATTGTGTGTATTGAGCCGTACTGTATTGTACCCATTCTGCAATCTGGTAATAAAGTTTTCAATCAATCAATCAATCACAGCCGTCATCATCACAGCAATCATAATCACAGCCATCATCATCACAGCCGTCATCATCCCGCCTGAAGCTGCGGCCGACAGGGCACTAGCGGACCTCCAGGACATGCAGAGCAGGGCACTAGCGGACCTCCAGGACACGCGGAGCAAGAGGAAGCCCCCAACTCCCATCATCATCCAGGGGGTGGAGGTGGAAATGGTGGAGAACTACAAATTCCTGGGTGTTCTCATGAACAACAAACTGGACTGGACAGACAAGACAGAGGCCCTCTACAGGAAGGGACAGAGCAGACTGTTCTTCCTGAGAGGGCTCAGGTCTTTTAATGTTTGCAGCAAACTGCTGCAGATGTTCTACCAGCCTGTGGTTGCTGGTGCCCTCTTCTTCGCTGTGGTATGCTGGGGGTGCAACACCAACACAGACAAAATAAACAAACTGGTCAAGAAAGCAAGCTCTGTGGTGGGAGCGGACCTGGACAGTCTGGAGGTGGTGGCAGGGGGAGGACGAGGAGGAAGCTGCATGCTATCCTTGAGAACCCCTGCCACCCCCTCCATGATGAGCTGACCGCAATGCGGTCCACGTTTAGCCACAGACTTATCCCCCCCCGACATACCACAAAGCGCTTCGGGCAGTCCTTTGTGCCGGTGGCAATCAGGCTCCACAACCAAGCAGGGCCAGGACGGGCCAACTACTGTGAACTGGACGAGCTGGGTTGTGGACTGGACTGGGTGGCTACATCTGTAAAATGATTACCTGATTGAATGATTATCTTGTAATTTAATGGGTTTCCGTTGATTGTTCTACTGTTCTTGGTAATGTTATGGTATTTCTGATTGCTTATATAGGTTATTGTTTGTATGTTGGACTTGCTTTGGCAATAAGGACTTTGGTATTTCATGCCAATAAAGCCTATTTTG